>NW_027174713.1:0-116690 GCF_000390325.3 Nicotiana tomentosiformis | reverse complement strand
ATTTTGGTATGGTTACTAAAATGAACGCTTGTGTAATTTGTAATTTCAAAGAGAATTCTAATAGTCTGTCTGGACTGCGGGCAGTTTCACGCAAAATTTCCTATTTTGTTACAAATAAAACATGCTCTATTTCTCCTTGCACTACCCGACCTTCTCCTTTTGAAGTATTTTATTTTCCTTCTGGACCTAGATATATCGCCTGAGAATTTAGGAAACCGAAATCTTTTGAACTTCTTCCTTGGCGCCTGGCATGAAAAATGTTTCTTTCTTGTGATTAAAATCCGTCCTAGCGCAAGCTCTATCAAGTGCTGGATAATTCTTCATTATCTATTTTGTTGTGGCAGAATCAAATCTCCTTTCTGGAATGCGCTTATCAGTCATCCATCTTGACCGTCGTCAACTTCGGAGACATCTAGCTCCCTGGCTTGAATCATGAAAATAGAAGGAAGTTCTTTTTCTGAGGAATCTTGGCAGGAATCAGTACTTACCTCAAAACTATCCTCATGCACTACCCTCATTTAATTACATAGTACAACTGGTGTAAAACAAGTACAACCAACATAAAAGTTTTACAATGTAAAACCCTTATTTGGCCAATAGACAAAACATAAAATCATGATCTAGAACTAGAAAACAAATAGCATGGCCTTATATTTTAGAATTGATTTTGACAAGACATGGATGATGGCAATGTTACCCATGAATAGTATTTGCGTGACATTAGTTTTGGGTAAATTTATTACTTGACATGGATGACTTTTCTTTGATGATGTAAGGGGCTCTTGAATAGTATTTGGATGGAATATAACTTGGGTAAATTTATGGCTTGACATGGGTAGGAAAATAAATCAATACAATGTGATTTTATGGTTAAACTTTTTGTTATTTCATAGTAATTTCTTGTAGGGTAGAGTGGTTAAGAGGATACAAAAAGTATGCATACTTTTATTTCTATAAATGGGTACTTACCTAGGGGGTTAAGGGGTGAAAATAATTTTAGACACTCGTTTAGTTTTTAGTTTAGAGAAAAGGGGGATTATGGAAGGGAAATTGGCTAACAAGGTTTAGACGACTTATGCAAATTATTTCTTGGCTCATGATTATGCATTATACTTGTCTTTTAACTGTTCTAGGCTTCACTTTTCAGATCTTATGAAATATCTCTTTGCGTGGGACGATTTTCTTCTATATTTCATGTTCTTTTAACTTTCTTCTTCGGCGACGAAGTACCGATATTCCCCATTTAAACTGATCTTAGCAATATTTGCTGGATAAATGTCATAGGTGTCTGGTGAGTCTTCAAGCATTTCGTTTTATCCCATAAGTGATGTCTTAACATTTTTCCAATGGAGGTGGGTGGATGAATAATTCAAACTTCCTTGCTCACCTGGCCATATCTCCTTCTGAAGGCTTTTTTTTGCTAAATATTGAGCCTACGAGCTCTAGTGTTCTCCTTTTCCATTGCTATGACTGTGACTAGATAATGAAACAAAATGGACATCATAGGCATCACCTTTGCAGTTCTTTTGATCATAATAAATGGCGTGTGGAACATAAATATTTTGCCTCCCCAAGAATAAAAATTATGAACCTAACCACAACAAAAATATTTTTAGGAAAGGTTCGAGATTGTCAAAGTCTCAAAAATCACGGCACTTGAATTCCAAGAGATTGTGGTATTGATGGTAGAGATACCAAGTGAACCATAAGAGATCCTTTGGAAACTTCTTGGCCTACGCTAGTATGGAACCATAAGAGATCCTTTGGAAACTTCATGCCATAGTGAATATTCTGTATTATCACCAAGAGAGTATGGAACCTCCTTAGTTTCAAAAAGCCTGGAGTTCATATAATTTGTTCACCTTAATAAGCTGGACGAATCATTAGAATCTGAAAAAATTAAACAACTCTGGCGGGTGATGTAATGATAGAGAACCTGGGCGTGGCTCATGTGAGAACATGAACATTTGAACTGCTGGTTTATTCATCTTCATGTGGTTTAGTTGCAGAAACCTTTTGAATAAATCACCTTGCCTTCAAAGGAAATCAGTAAAAACATTATCTTTCCCTTTAATGTGCTTGGGATAAAACTTGTATGGAGAAACCATTAAACCCATCCGAGAATTTGCTAATTCACAATGACCATTGGATTCAACTGGATCATCCTCGGAAAATCCTTCATATCCATCTCTATAAGAAATTGTGAGTGAATTAGAACAAAATTAAATATTTTAATCCCATTTTTCAGTGTTATAATCTCCTTGAAAGTGGAATGATAGTGTTGTTCAGCATCCTTGAATATTCCACTGGCATAACAACATATTTTTCTCTAACCAATGGAGGGAATGGGCAAAGATTTGACACTTTGGGATATCTTTTTTATTTTTTTCACCGCATCATTAAGTTCCTTGCCCCATGGCTAGGCAGTTTTCTTCAACATTTTTGGGAGAGGAGAAATATATGTAAAAATATTAGGAATAAAATTTCTCGCATAATTTATTATTCCCAAAAACTGCTTGATTTGCATTGTTGTGAACCCAGTATCGGGTAACTTGAGAAGTTACTCAGAAATATGAGGAAATGGGTATATTCTCCATGGGAAAATGCATGCCCAAAAAATCAAATTGCTTTTTTTCAAAAACTATTTTTGGCTGAAAGAAAAATAACATATTTCCCACTAAAGATGCAAAACGATTCAGAAAATTTATGTCAGGTCAGAAAGAGTGTAAAATCACAAAGGGTGCTGTCGTGTCATTTTTTAGTGTAAAAGCACAAATGGTGATGCCGTGCCATTTTTAGAGAGTGTAAAAGCACGAAGGGTGATGCCGTGCCAAAAGTGGGTTAAAGCACGAAGGGTGATGTCGTGCCAATTATTATTATTATTATTATTATTTATTTATCATTTTATGGGATGAATGAGAGTAAAAGCACGACGGGTGGTGATGTGCCATTTTTATATTATTAGTTGCTCATTTTATTGTTGATGAATTAATTGGCTGCTAAGTGATACTTCTCCCGCTGAAATTATTATATCATTCCCCTTCGCATATCCCCTGCCAATTTATAAATTATTATTTCTTTTATTATTGTTGCTTCGTATTTGTATATACGTTTATAGGTTATTTACGTACATGTCTTGTCATATCCTCGTCACTACTTCGTCGAATACTACATTCTGCGCTTCTTGTGCAGATTTTGGAGTTGGTCCCAACGGCGTACCATAGACTGCTCGGATTCAGCTACTCATAGGAGACTTGAGGTTAAATTGCACAACGTTTGCAGTTCTGAAGTTCCCTTCGATCTTATCTTAGCTATGTATTATCTTTCAAACAACTTGAATTTTATTCAGACCTTTATTTTTATCATTCTAGTAGCCCGTGCACTTGTGACACACGATTCAGGGATGTATTGTGATGATTCGATTGTTATGGTCTTTCGCACTTTATTTCAGTAATGGACTTCTGTTTAATTTAATTTGTTTAAAGATGGTTAATATTATTTTAACAATGGCTTGCCTAGCAAGTTAAATGTTAGGCTCCATCACGATCCTGAAGGTGAAACTTTTGGGTCGTGACTGGAAGGTGAATTTGCAAAAACGGTTTCTGCAACAAAAGCACATGAAGAAGAATAAATCAGCAATTCAAATGTTCATGTTCTCACATGAGCCACACCCAGGTTCTCCATCATTACATCACCTACCAGAGTTGTTTGATTTTTCGGATCCTATTGATCCGTCCATCTTATTAGGGCGGAGAGTTTTTATGAACTCTAAGATTTTTTAAACTAAGGAGGCTCCATACTAGCACCTTTTAATTTTAATCTAGAATTTTCACTATGCCATGTGTTCATAGCGTAGGCCAAGAATTTTCCACAAGAGCTCTTATGGTTCTTTTTGTATCTCTACAATCAATACCACATTCTCATGGAATTCAAGTGCCGTGATTTTAGAGACTTTGACACTCTTGAACCTTTCCTAAAAAGATTTTTATTGTGGTTCAAAACTCAAAGATATTGGGTTCATCATTTTCATTCTCGTGAAGTCAAAATATTTATGTTCCACAGGCCATTTAGTGTGATTAAATGAACTATAAAGGTGATACCTACGGTGTCCTTTTTGTTTCATTATCCAGTCACTATCCGAACAATGAAAAAGGAGTGTGTTGAAGCTCAGAGGATCATTTTTCATCAAAATAAGTGTCTTCGATATGAGACATGACCAGGAGAGGAAGGAAGTTCGAATTATTCTTCCACTCACCCCTATTGGAAAAATGTTAAGATATCACTTAAGGGATACAAGGAAATTCTTGAAAACTCACCAGCAGAAATTTCTAAGATATTTAAATGAGGATATCGCTACTTCGTCGCAGAATAAGAAAGGTAAACGAGTAGGAATTATTGAAGAAAATAATTTGCATACAAAGAGATATTTCACAAGTACTAAAAAGCGAAAGATAGAAGGGTTAGAAGACAAGCATAATGCATAATCATGAGTCAGGAAATAGTCCACGTCACTCTTCTAAACCTATTTAGCCAACTTCCGATCCATAATCCCCATTTTTCCTAATCTATAAAACTGCACAAGTATCGCCATTTCAACTCTTAACCCCTTAGGTAAGTACCCATTTGAAAAAATAAAATTTTGCACACCATAGTTATCCTTTTCACCACTCTACCCCATAAGAAATTACCATGAAAAAAGAAACAATCTACATAGGGTTTTCACCTTTTAGCCACTTTAAATCACCAAAGGTTACCATTAAAATACAAATATATATCAATAAAGTTGCCTACCCATTTCAAGACATATATTTTCCCAAGTTCGATGCCATGCAAATACTATTCAAGGTTCCATCATGTCATCAAAGAAAAGTCATCCATGTCAAGCCATAAATTTTTGCAAATCCAATGGCATGAAAATACTATTCTTTGGTCCCTTTACCATCATACATGTCTTGTCCAAACTAATTTTAAAATCCAAGGCCATGAAATTACTTTTTTCAGTTCTTGATCATGCTTTTATGTTTTGTCTATTAGCCAAATAAATATCTTACATTGTAAAGCTTTTATGTTTGTTGTACTTTTTTTTCACAACTTGTAATATGTAATTAAATAAGAGTAGCACATGAGGATATATCCCAGGTAAGTACCGATTCCTCCTAAGATTCTTCAGAAGAAGAACTTCCTTCCATTTTCATGAATCAGCCCAGGGAACTAGAGGTCTCCAAAGTTGACGATGATCAAGATGGGATGATTGATGAGCCCATTCTACAAAGGAGATATGATTCTACCACAACCAAACAGATAATGAATAATGATTTAATCATAGGAAAGAAATATTGCTCATGCAAGATGCCAAGGAAGAAGTTCAGAAGATTCAGGTTTCCTAAATTCTCAAGCGACAAGTCCAGGTTCAGAAGGAAAAACAAAATACTTTAGAAGGAGAAGGCCAGGCAATGGAAAGAGAAATGTAGCCTATTTTATTTGTAATAAAGTAGGACATTTTGATCGGAACTGCCCGTAGTTCAAACAGTCTATTAGACTTCTCTCTGAAATTATAGATTACACAAGAATTCATTTTAGTGACGATGATGATTTTGAATCAGTTTTTTCACAGGAAGATGAGCCCACATAATAGATTCTCTTTTCACTGTATGTTTATGAGGAATAAGGTGATGATCATTACCAATTTTCAGAACCAAAGTCAAAGGTGAAAGAAGAGCTCAATAGCATCATGGTGATATCACAAACAACAATCAAAGTCTATGAATCTAAATGGGACAAACCAACACATGGGAAGAGAACCACATCATCACGGTGATCCCGCAAACAGAAATAAATCCAAGTGGGGCAAACCAACACATGTCATAACTTTTCTTGGACACGAAAGAAGCTTCCTCCCTCATTATCTTGTGATTGGTAATTAATTACCAACCACTCAATCAACTTCTTTTGGATGACAAGTTTCTCATCCGAAATAAGCTCACCCTTTTCTCCAAACTTGCCAAAGCAAAAAAAAAATTCTAAGTTTGATCTCATATTAGATTTTTGGCAATTAGGAATCTACCCAGATGATAGGGAAAAAACTAGTTTTTGTGTTACTGATCACCATTTTCAGTGAAAAGTCATACCTTTCAGTTAAGAATCTTGTCCATACAAGTTTCAAGTCAAGCACTTGAAAGGGAAATATAATGTTTTAACTGATTTTCTTTGAAGGGAAGTGTGATGACCCAAAATATCATCTTTAATTTAAACATTCATTTTTGTGTTATAAGACCTCGAAAAGCACTATTCATCATTACTTGACTTGCGTGCATAGTTCGAATAATTTTCTAGAATGTTTTTATATGAAAAATTGATTAAAATGTGAAATAGAGCTTTAAAACTCAATGAGAAGGAGCCGGTAGCTATTCTAGCCCGGCAGGTCCGACAGTTGAGGTCTAAGAGTTATCCATCGGTTCGAGTGTTATGGAGAGGCCAGCCGGTAGAAGAATCTACCTGGGAGTCTGTGTCTGAAATGCGGAGTAGATATCCACACATTTTTACCAGCCCAGGTACTTTTTCTAATTCCGTTTGAGGACGAACGTTTGTTTTATTGGTGCAGAATGTGATGACCCAAAATGTCATATTTAATTTAAATATTCATTTCTATGGTATAAGACCTCAAAAAATACTATTCATCACTCCTCGACTTGCTTAAACAGTCCGAATAATTTTCTGAAAAGTTTTTATATGAAAAATTGATTAAAATGAGAAATAGAGCTTTAAAACTCAACTGAGTTGACTTTGGTCAATATTTTGAGCAAACGAAGTTAGATCAGTGTTTTCACATCTTCGATAGGTCTGTACTATGATTTTGGACATGGGTGTATGCCCGAAATCGAATTCGGAGGTCCCTAGCTTAAATTATCGCTATTTAACGAAAACTAGAAATTTAAAGGCTAAATATTTCCAAAGTTTGACTACGGATTTGACTTTTTGATATCGGGGTTTGAATCCTATTGTGGAAATTTGAATTGGTCTGTTATGTCATTTATGACATTTGTGCAAAATTTGAGATCAATCGGACTTGGTTTGATAGGGTTCGGCATCGAATGTAGAAGTTGAAAATTCTTAAGTTCCTTAAGCTTGAATTGGAGTATGATTCATGGTTTTAGCGTTGTTTGATATTATTTGAGGTCTCGACTAAGTTCTTATGATGTTTTAGGACTTGTTGGTGTATTTGGTTGAGGTCCTGGGTGCCTCGGGTGGATTCGGGATGGTTAACAGATCAAAATCTGGACTTAAGGAAAATCTAAAATTTTGGCCTTCCGGTGTAATCGCACCTGCGGATTTTAGACCGCAGATGCGAGCTCATAGAAGCGAGCCATGCCTGGCAGAAGCGGACAGCCTGTAGTAGAGGACGCGGTGTCGCAGAAGCGTGACCGCACAAGCGGCCCACGCATCGCAGAAGCGGGAAAAGGGGGATGGTGCATCCTTGCGCAGAAGCGAGTCTGCAGAAGTGAGCCAACCCACAAAAGCGACCCCAATTTCCGCAAAAGCAGAACCGCAGATGCAGTCAAGTGTCTGCAGATGCGAAAAATCCTGGACAAAACCTATAAAATAGGAAGTTAACCATTTTTACTCATTTTTGAGTTTTGAGTCTCGGATTTAGGCGACTTCAAAGGGATTTTTCACGACATTGAATTGGGTAAGTGTTCTATAACCAAAGGTGATTATATTTCATAAATCCAAGTCTATATTGATCATTTATTTCGGATTTAGATGGAAGAAATTGGAATTTTTGTAAAACTTTCCAAAAAACGAAAAGTTTAAGATTTGAAGTTTCATTTGACATCAGAATTTGAAAATTTTTGTATGGTTGGACTCATCTCGGAAGGGGTGTTCCGATTTCGTAAGTTTTTCCGAGATTCAAGACGTGGGCCCCACTGTTGAATTTTTAGATGAATTTCGGATTTTAATCCGGAAAATTAGTAAATTCATATGGAATTAATTCTTACGATTTGTATTGAGTATGTTGTATTGTTTATGACTAGATTTGAGGATTTCGGACACGAATTTGCAAGGCAAAGGTTTAGTGGAATCTTGAATTTGGTTGCAAAGCGAGGTAAGTATCGTGGTTAACCTTGACTTGAGGGAGTATGATTTATTTGTCTATTTGCTACGTGATTTAATGTACGGGTACAATGTATATGTGAGGTGATGAGTACTTATGCATTGTGGTTGAGTCAAAGCATGGTGGAGGAATTTATTTCATTTTGAATAATTGTTTATTTAATTAAGATATTACTGCTTAAGTTTATTATTGATTATTTGATCATTATTCATGAAATTTTTATTGATTTAATTATTGTTGAATATGGTGAGAAATAATGTAAAAGCACGAAGGGTGTTACCGGGCCATTTTTATTATTAATATTATCATTGTCATGGTCAGAAAGAGTGTAAAATCACAAAGGGTGCTGTCATGTCATTTTTTAGTGTAAAAGCACAAATGGTGATGCCGTGCCATTTTTAGAGAGTGTAAAAGTACGAAGGGTGATGCCGTTGGAATGACCTTTGGATTCAACTAGATCATCCTCGGAAAAGCATTCATAACCATCTGTATAAGAAATTGTTAGTGAATTAGAAGAAAATTGAACTTTTTAATCCCATTTTTAACTGCAAGAATCTCCTTGAACGTGGAATGATAGTGTTGTTCATCATCCTTTAATCTTCCACTAGCGTAGCCATATAATTTTCTTAGAACATTTTTTTCTCAAATAAAATTGTGCTCCAATATTCATTACTGACATCTGTCTGCAATATTTTATTTCCATATGAGGAAATGTGCAAAGATTCTGACACTTTGAGACATCTCTTTTATTTTTTCTCACCGCATCGTTTTGATCCTTGCCCCATGGATGGGCATTATACTTCAAAATTTCTGCGAGAGGAGAAATATATGTATAAAAATAGGAATTAAATCTGTCACTTAATTTATTATTCCCAAATAATGTTGTATTTTCTTCGTTGTGAACCCAATATCGGGGAACTTGAGATGTTCTTTAGAAATATGAGGACCTGAGGTGTGTTCTTCATGGGAATAATTGATGCCCAAAAAATCAATCTTTTTTTTGCAAAAATTATTTTTTGGCTGAACGGATGATGCCATTTATTTGCATTAAAGATGCAAAATGATTGAGCAAATTTAAATGCTCCTCCAAAGTATCACAGAATAGTAAAATATCATCAATATAAAGAAGTAATGTGCGAAGGATGGACTGAGATATTTTCATCATGGACTTTTGAAACAAAGATGGAGCAGTTTTTAAACTGAAGGGCACGACTTTCCAATGAAAATGGTGATTGGAAATACAAAAACTAATTTTTCCCTATCATCCGGGTGGATTTCCAATTACCAAAAGCCTGATTTGAGATCAAACATAGAATAATATTTTTTTAGACAAGTTGGGACAAAATGGTGAGCTTATTAGGGATGAAAAACTTGTCATCCAAAAGTAAATGATTGAGTGATTGGTAATTAATTACCAATATAAATTTACATCTTGTTTGCTTGGCCTTTTTGTTAACATAAATGCTTAGCACACCCATTGTGAATTTGATGGCACAATGAGATCAAAATCCACTAGTTCCCAATACTCCTTTTTGCAAGCTGAAGGTGGTTTGTATTCATACCAGAGTGACTTGCCAGTGTAGGATTGATATTATCATTTTTCTTCAAAGGTAGCTTAATGAAGAACTCTTCATTTTTCCATAATGATTGTCACGTTCTGTTAAGAATTAAATGTGAGATTCTACACAGGAGTGTTGTGTGATTTGTGCTTTGATTTCCCTGATCTACTTTTGTGAGCTGGAATAATCTCAGGACTACACAATACGGCTTGAATTGCTTTTTTAATGCTATCCCATTGGCTTTGATCTGGTGTTTATCCTGCAAGACCCTGTAAATGTCAAAACCAATAATCAAATCCATGCCTGGGACATATGACTCAGTCAATTTGCACATGTACTTCAGTCCTAGTAAGAATTCAATGGTGATCGGGTGCTTTATAATGACAGTTACGGTCAAAATTCTATTTCATTTTGTGTTGCAATTCTTGAAGTATGACACCCAATACTCATATTGTATGACAACATGATTAATGAGTGAGGAGGTTGCTTCCGAGTCAAAGAAAGCTATGGCATGTGATTGTTTGTCCTACATGGATGCATAGACTTTGATTTCTGCTTGCGAGATCACCGTGATGCTTGGATCTCTTCTTTCACCTTTGGCTATGGTTTTTAAATTTGGTAATGATCATTTCCATATTCTTCATAAATATCGAGGGAAAAAAGAGTCTCTCTCCTGTGGGCTTATCTTTAAGTGAGAAAAATGATTCAAGAATAATATCTTCACTGAAATGAGTGCATGTGTAATCTATAATTTCATAGAGAAGTTTAATATACTGCTTGGACTGCAGGTAGTTCCGCACAAAATATCATGTTTTATTTCAAATAAAACGTGCTCTATTTCTCCTTGCATTGCCTGGCGTTCTCCTTCTGAAGTATTTAGTATTCAAACCTGTCGCTTGAGAATTTTGGCGACCTGAATCTTTTGAACTTCTTCCTTGGTGCCTGGCACGAGCAATCTTTTATTCCGATGATTAAATCTGATATGCGGTAAGATCTATCAAGTGTTGGATCATTCTTCATTATCTGTTTGGTTATGGATGAATCATATGTCCTTTCAAGAATGAGCTCATCAGTCCTCCTATCTTGATCATCGTCAAATTCGATGACCTCTGGCTCCTTGGGCTGATTCATGAAAATGGGAAGTTCCTCTTTTGAAGAAACTTGTGAGGAATTAGTACTTACCTCGGAACTATTCTCTATTGGAACTTGTTGGATCGAAGCATCAGTAAGCTCCTCTTTTTTCTTGGTATCGAACCCTTGAGATATTACCTCTTCTAAATCTCTTTGTGGTTGGGCAACATAGGGGCTTGGGGTTTGGAGGGTAGAGATCTTGAGGTTCTCATAGTTAGCATTTTTTTAGCTTTCTACTACATCTCTATTCTTTTTCGGGTGTCTCTCGGCTGCAAGTGCATTTTTTTTCCAAATTAGCTTTGCGATATCAAATTCGGGTTCTTTAATAGATAGAGAAAATTGATTATGAGCAACTATATGGATTTTTCTTTGGGTAGAGGAAAAGATAGAAAAATGATAATCTAGTTGAGGAGGGGGATATCTTTGGGTTGAGAATGTACTTGTGGGAGGAAGAGAAGTGACCTGAGGACATATGGGTTTCATGGGCATAAGGTGATCACTTTTCAAGAGTTGTAGTTATTTAGAGACACCATCACTTTAGAGACACCATCATTTTCTGGAATAAATGGAAAAGAGAAGTACTCGGCAGATAATTAGCGTACTGCAATCTTACTAATCGGTGGTCCAAGGCTTTGATGAGTCCTGCATGTTGGGAAGACTTTCCTATAACCTGTTCGACCTTTTTCTCATTTTTCACACCACTAAGCATTTTATTCTGAGTGTGTAAAATATTTTTAACAGTGCTATTAGTGTTGCTCAATATTCTATTTTGAGAAATAGAATTTTCAGACTGACAATTGATTGTTGCTTCAATGTCACTAGATGGTGGTTTTTCTCCTAATGGCAAAACAACATTCTTTTTGGGGATTTTGGGGTCATGATCTGCACCATATTTATTGAAATGTTCAAGAGGTGCAAAATCATGGTTATATCCGCCACTAACAGGGCTATACATTAGTATTTCAAGATTGCTGGAAAAAGCGGCTACCTGGCTTGGCATTTTCTCTGGAAATTTTGGCCATTCCCGAGGGTTATAGCTGACAAGGTATTTATACTTACTTGGGAGTTGATCAAGCGAAGTGATCGTTGCCTTTTTCATACCTTCCTCGAAGGCATTCTGCAGATGATTTGCACTTTTTCTTTCTGGGCACCCGATATTATTCAGCTAGCTCCTCAAGGCATTCTTGGTAGGAAGATTCAATTTCCCATGGGCAGTGACATGTGAAAGGAACTTTGAACCACTACACATTTCTACCTTCGATGTCAAAGTGAACAGTCCATTCCATGGTCGGACATGCTTCCATCAATTCATTCAAAGAAATACTCTAGATTATATCTACAAGGAGAGTGGTACATAGGTTGTATCATATGGAAAGATATAGTAGCCTTGATTGGCATTTTAAGGTGAGAGTGGTCGAAAGCTATGACATGTGTTTGTTTCTCCCACTTGGATGCATAGTCTTTGATTTCTGCTTACGGGATCATCGTGATGTTGTGGATCTCTTCTTTCACCTTTGAATTTGGTTCTTAAATTTGGTAATGATCATCATGATATTCTTTATAAGCATCCAGGGTCAATAGAGTCTCTTCTGTGGGCTCATCTTCAAATGAGAAAACGGATTCATGATCGTCATCTTTACTGAAATGAAAGCCTGTGTAGTCTGTAATTTTAGAGAGAAGTCTAGTACACTACTTCGATTGCAGGCAATTCGTCTCAAAATGTCATATTATATTACAAATAAAACATGCTCTATTTCCTCTTGCATTACCCTGCCTTCCCCTTCTAAAGTACTTTTTTGCCTTCTGAACTTGAACCTGTCGTTTGAGAATTTTGGAAACCTGAATCTTTGGAACTTCTTCCTTGGCGCCTTGCAAGAAAAATCATTCTTTCATATGATCAAGTTCAACCTGGGCAAGCTCTATCAAGTGTTGGATCATTCTTCATTGTCTGTTTTAGAATAGGTCTTTTTGCACATATATCATCAAGAGCATAAAAAATGGCTTGCCTAATGTAACTAATTTTTGGAGTAGTTATTGACTGGTATTATCTTATATGATGTCATGGTTCGACCAACCAACATCTTTGGTAGGGATGATACAAATTCTTATTTTAGATTGACATCCCCACCCAGCCCAATAAGGATTTTTGCCATTTCTTTCTGGAAATATTTGTCAATAATATCTGTTTCAAAAGACAGACGCTTCATTTAAAAAAGTTGTCTTCGACGTTGTGCATGCCTTTGTCCAGCATCGCCGCAGAAAACTTCATGCAAGATTCTAATGTTAAAAGTAAAATTTTGGGATGTAAGGAAATCATTATTGTCCTAAAACCCAAGGGAATTCCACCAGTCTCGAAGAATACCTTAATGGTGAAAAGTGAATTCTGATAGAATTATGTAATTTTCTCGCTCTGCCAAATTGTTGGTCACCATCCAAGTGTAGAAATCTTGGATTCTTTGGGTAATTCTTCAGACTTTTATATCATCCAAGGTAAAGGTATGAAAACCAGTACCTACCTATTTATCTGTTGTCGAATCATATCTCCTTTATGGGATTGGCTCATAAGTTATCCCATAATAATCATCTTCCACTTCGGAGACCTCTGGCTCTATGGGCTGATTCATGAAAATGGGAGGAGCTCTTCTTCTGAAGAATATTGGGAGGAAATAGTACTTACCTCCGAACTATCCTCTGTTGGAACTTCTTGGATAGAAACATAAGTAAGAAGCTCTGTTTTTTGGGTATCAGACCCTTGAGATGTTACCTCATCTATATCACTATGTGGTTTAGCAACATAGAGGCTTGGTATTTAGAGGGTAGAGATCATGAGGTTCTCATAGTTAGCATTTTTTGAGTAGGCATTTTTTGAGCTTTCTCCTACCTCCCTCTTCTTTTCAGGTGTCTCTAGGCTGCAAGTGCATCTTTACTTTCCCAAACTAATTTTGCAATGTCAAATTTGGGTTCTTTAATAGTTTGAGCAAATGGGTTATGAGCAGCTATTTGGCTTTTTCTTAGAGGAGAGAAAAATATAGAAAAAGGATAATCAAGCCGAATAGGGGAATATCTTTGGGGTGAGAATGTACTTATGGGAGGAAGAGAAGTGACTTGAGGACTTCAGGGTTTCTAGGGAACAAAGTGATCACTTTTCAAATGGTGTATTTGTTCTATTAAAGACACCATCTATTTCTGCTGCTGCTGGAAGAAATGGAAAAGAGAAGTACCTAGAGGACAAATATCGTACTACAAGCTTGCTAACCTATGCTCTTAGGCTTTGATGGGTTCTGCATTCTGAGAAGACTTCTCTACAACCTGTTCTACCATCTTCTCAATATATATGTGTACAAGCTATGGCCTCGGGCCCAAGTATACATATATATAACTGCGGCCTCAGGCCTAAAGATGCATAAAGCATAAACCACGGCCTCAGGACCACATATTTATAAAGCATAAATTGTGGCATCAGGCCCAAATACAGGTGTTCAACATTCAGGGATTCAAAATTAGGAACTGAGCATCATACTGAGTTACATGTTACTAGAATGTCTAATATTAAACTATGTTATCTAGAGAACAAAAGTTCTACTACTATTCATGGAATTGAGGCATAATTACTTTATGATGCAATTCGTAATAGTCACAAAGAATGAGACGAAGGGAGATTCACAAACATAGAGACTTTGCCTCGCATACCTTTACTTTGTCCTTTTAAAGCGTATCACAATGTCCGTTGCCTCTTTCAACAATACACTATGGCAACATATATCAAGAGGAACCAATATTAGCAATAATGATCATGTTTCAGTTACTTAGATATTTTATCAAACACTTGTTGGGCATAAAGCATCATAGTTTGTATTAATGGTGTTTCTACACCCAACAACACATCCTCTTGCTTCTAGATAATTATAAAATCTCAAATTGTTATAATCAATATCATTCTTAATCACCCATAAGATAAACAACACCCTTAATAAATAATCAACAATCAACATGTCATGCCCCGAAATCGAGGAGCGCGACCGGCGCTCAACCAAATAAACCCGGCCGAGCAAGCCTGTTAGATTTTCTTCTACCCAAACTCATCCATGAATAAAGAGAAGATGTACTCCATTAATCAAAAATTTAAAAGATTTCATTAGCAACTCCCATTTCATTTCCATTAGCAAATTTATTTATAATTTCAAAATTATTACAAGTTTATAGATATAATGAAAAACATGTTTGCCGAAGACCAACATTTCTAGTTCAATTCCCAACCTCAAATACCACCCACAACCTATCTACAGAGCCTCTAAGTGCAACAAAACTGAAGAATAGAAGTGTCGGTGAAAAAGCCCCGGCTATACCTCGTAGTATAAAATACAACGTAAGATGACATAAAGCCCGGAATAGAGTAGGTCTCACCAAAACTTGTTGAATAGAGATTGAATATTAATGAGGACCAAAGCTGCCCGCTAATGAACCACCTGCATCTATTCAAGATGCAGCGCCCCCAGCAAAAGGGACGTTAGTACATATGGTATAGTACTAGTATGTAAAGCTAATTGTCCTCTTTCAAAATAGAATGCCAACATAAAAAAGAAAATCATGGAAATAACAATCAACAATCAATGATATCCAATTTCCAAGTTAAAACATATTAATTTCCAAAATACGAAGATAATATTATTTTTGGTTGGGAGATCTTTAGAACCGATATACCACTATTCACAATATTACCGTTCACAATAACAATGTTCACAATACCACCGTACTATTAGCACGGAGTCCGATCACGACCCGATCGGCTAGGCCATCTCATCAAACACATCGACCACAATCACAATTTCAATTACAATTTCAAGCACAATCACCACTATAAGTGCGGCACGGCGTCCGATCACGACCCGATCGGCTAGGCCATCCCACCACAATGCCGTGTGGATCGACATCATCCTTTTCTATCAATCATCTCATCCCAATTAAGGGTAAATAACTTTACCACATCAATCTCATCTGAAATGAGGGGAATAATCACAATCCACTCCTACACCGGCACATGTAGTTTCGGGGATAGGTTGTTTCTACCTACACTTCCTCGGTGACTATTGATACTCCCAAAAACATTTTTGGTCTGCACAAAAAGATAACATAAATACAAATATATTTACCACATAATCTTTCACATTGTATAAATCTTCATTAGTACTTTCAACCAATCACAACAGCAATATTCCCTTGGCTCTTTTGTCTATTCATAAGATTCATTATTCAAGACACGGTGGCCGTATTTGATATTCAACACTTTCGTTTTATCCCTCTTATGTATCATCACCATAAATATCAATATGTATAATATTCCAGAAATCACAACTTTAAGTTCATCAGTAATGAAGAATTTAAATACAATGGATTTCTTTCCAAGAAATGGAGTAAAATGGTTGGCAATCGAAGCGCAAGTTAAAATCATAATTGAGTAACACAACATTTATTCTTGAAATACTTTTCCAGAAAAAGGGCAATACATAATTTCCACTCAATAATATGTAATAACGCAAAACACAATGAAACTACTTACAAGGCATAGCATTAGTTAAAACAGCCACATATGTGCATCACTTGAGTTCATAAGCTTTTAGGAAATTCTATTTTCAAAGTCAATTTTGGAACAGTTGAATCAAAGCTCCTTTCATAATATTTCTCACATCAATTCATTTCACTATCACTATTGGCCACAAGTATAACTTTCACTCTTGGCACATTGGCCACAATTTATATCCCCAATTCACTTCCAACAATCTTTATAGATTATCAACAATAAGACATTTCCAATTAAGACTTTAGATACATATATGAGCAATTAAGAGTCTTAAGCATATTGAGTTTGTCTCACACAGTTTGGCATACTAGCTTTCATTTGAAAAACGACTCAAAGACATAACATTTTAACATACATATCATTCTTGAACACATTCCCAAAGCATAACATAATGTGATAGGACCATTCAGAACACATTTTGAATACATAATTATTGATACTTTGCTTACTCATGATGATTGATTTTTTTTGGAACAACTTGGAACACGAGAATAAGGAACTAGAACCAACCATACTTGAAACTTACAGGAACATCATGGAATTTAATTATAAGAGAGAAGTTTAGCCAACATACCTCGCTTTGACCTTTCCTTAAATTACTACAATGTTCCGGAAATCCTAGAAACTTAAATCTAATTTGAAACATAACAAAAGTGAACCATAATTAGGAAGATATTCTTCGTCTTAGGTCATTTGAGCATTTCATTAAACACTACGTGTGCAAATTAGTTACAAGGTTCTTCCACAAGAATTATTTCAATTAACAACCCAATCCTTACTTATTTGAGCTCAACAATCTTCCCACAAACCTTATTAGTACATGCATGTATAAATAATACTCTTACACCCAAGAATCATACTCCCCATCACCCATCTTTTACCCCAAACTCGAAATTGAAATATAGGGTTTGATGAACAAAGCACTTGAGCTTCGTCCTCTCTCAAAAACAATCTCACTTCTCTCTAAAAATATCAGGTTTTTGCCTTCAAAATGAGCCCCAAAGGCTATTTATCAAAATGGGGTCGGTTTGCCTTCAAAATGAGCCCCCAGCCTTTGGTAATTTGATCATAACTTTTTACAGGTTTTTGCCTTCAAAATATCAGGTTTTTGCCTTCAAAATGAGCCCCCAGCCTTTGGTAATTTGATCATAACTTTTTATAGGTTTGTCCAACGGACAAACGGTTTGAAGGGTTAGAAACTAGACTCAAAGATCTTTCATTTGATAGGTTGTTCGTTACATAAATCCCTATATATATGTAGATATGGTCGTCCAAATATTGGTCTTGTGCGTACTCATTTGGAACTTTAGTCTATCATGTAATTTCCAACTTGACTTGAACTTAGGGCCCTCCTTAGACCCTACATCACTTATAATGTGCCTCGTACACTTATTATCATATCCAATTGATATCTATCATATTAATAGTCCTCGTCTGCACACAAAATAATATAATTAGCACACATCAACTTTCTTAGAAGCGCTTATGTACTGCGAAATTTTGCGTGGTGCTACATTCTCCCCCCACTTAAGAACATTCTTCCTCGAGTGAGGAGTAGAGTCTATCCCCAAACACTTTACATAACTCGTATCTTCTTCCACACATCTTAAGCTCCCAAATTTTACTAACTCCCAAATCTTTCAACAATTTCGGTAGTGTCTCCCTTGTAATTGAGCCTATTCACCTGCTAGAGTAATACCAAAACAACTCCTAACAACACATCCACAACTCAACAAAGCATCATAACATACAAATAATATAAATTTCAACATTACCGACATTACATTATCAAAAGTAGCATCTGGACATGAACTGCACATATTTAAATCGTAACACAAAGAAAGTACCTTTCGATCCACAGTCATTTGACTGTACACTCAAGTGAGAAGATTTTATTCCCTTAACACTTTTGGCCCTCAAGGTGGCCTCCTCGACTTACAGACTTTTCCATAACACATCAACGTAGACATTCTCAACTCTTGGACTTATCCAACAAATATGGCAAGTAGATACCCCTCATAATCCAATTATCCATTAACTTCACCTTCACTAGCTTTCACCAAAATGACAGACAAAGTATTTCCAACTACCTTCTTAGACATACACACATGAAACACCGGGTACACAGAGACAAAAATAGGGACACATCATACTCATACTTTGGCCTATTTCCTTCAAGATTTCATAAAGCCTAATGTGACTACACATACTTTACCTTCCTTAACAATTCACCCAATATATTCTTAGTGAAAATATTGAGAATAACCCGTTCACTTTATTTAACTCTAAATCCCTACGCCAAACACCCAATTAATCCTTTGGCGACCTCCAACAATTACTCTAAGGTGTGCTAGCTTGCATATGAACATAAAACATCCTATCCAATATATTTGTTCACGGGATGACGTTTCTTCTTTGACACGTTTGAATCTTCAACCCCCATAGGTTACTACTATAAATAGGAAAAACGAGGTCCGATATTGGGCGGGAATTTTTTTTTATTCCAAGATTCCATCAATGTACTAGCAGGGAATTTCAGGTGGTTATATCCTAAGAGACATGAAGGTTACTACCAATAGCACTAACATGGTTAATCATTGTGATGACATCATAGATTCGACAAATGAGGCATAAAGTTGCCTAGTAGACATTAATAATGTAGGGACCATGTACATGATCTTAAGATGTAAAAGAAGTGAATCATTTTAGACATGTGATCTATGGGAGGCATGATCGGGAGGATAAAGACATTAGCATCAGTTATTCTTGGAAGACTATGAGTCATGAAAAGGACAACAAATATTGTTTCATTCCATATGTGCCTTGTTCTGCAATAGTAGGCCTCAAAGAGAAATAGCCAAGTACGTGATACCAGTCGCCTCTTGGAATGTAGAGAAAATAAATTTAACTCGGAGTGAGAATATGCTGGCACCCTGAATGTGATATGGGTTTCAAAATACATGTAGTTGCATTACGCTCTTAACATTAACTAACACAAGGAATAGATATGCCACAAGCTAATGAGGATGAAAAAAATAAGTTGGACACTTGTGAGATTATTGTCATTTTGACAGTTTAACCCTTGCCAATAGTTGATCCTATATGAGAGGACTAGAGATACGACAAACTTGTCTTTCCTATCAATATGCTCACGATATGTGCCAAAATCTGAAAGCATCTAATTTTAACCTTTCACGAGTAAAACCACATAGCTAGGACATCTTAATATTGGGGTGAAATCAAATATTGGTTTGAGAGAATAAACAATTTGCTATAAGCCAGACATGTTTCCACCATAATAACTATCAAGCTGCCATACCAGGCCACTTCATGGAAAATTAGAATACTAGGAACAAAGTGAGCCACTTACTGCGGAATGATCTAAGTAGATATGAAAGTCATACTGAGATGGGCCAACAAAAAGATCTTCCTATGATGAATTTGTGAAAATCTCAAATTTCCCAGAAATATTTTTTCGGACAAGTGACCCCTTTCAATTGACATGTACACATATGATAGGCGCTGAGATATGCTCTCATATTACTGCACAGTGAAAAGGATTCATGATAATATACCTAAGGTAGTAAAGTGATTGTTCAAACCATAGGAGCCACACACACCGGAGAGAAAAATAGTGGCTCAAGAAGGATCTCAACACTAGGCCGCTATACATTGGATTTGATACCAATTAGGTAAACTTTATAATGGTGCATGCATAAGTATAAGTGAGCAGGTTATCCATTTAAATCAGAAGGTCCTATAAGAAATTCATCAGGTATAGCCCTTTGTTGAGAACTTGGGGAAATAAATGGGTAGTATTAGCCTAGGGTTATAACTCACTTAAAGGAAATAGTTATAGAGCTCAATTCTACAAGATGTTGTAAATAAGTGAATTTGTGATAGAGTGGCTTCACGAATAATGCGTCTCATTCAGAAAGTAAGTACATTGAATATTTTGTGATTCAGCGTCTTGTTAAGACCATATTTATGTACATATACAACAAGGAAAAATTATACATGTTCATAATGATGTACTAAGGAGTGACTTACTTGATGACTTTAGGTTGACACGATAGTACCTTAACTGATGGCCCTCGAATCCATATCCATAACATACATTGGTACCATAGTGACTAACCCCCCAAATGACATCTCCTACATTTCACGCAACTAGTATGAGGTCCGCTAAGATGACTCGCCCCACCGACGTGATATTTACCCTTTTTGTATAAGTCATAAGAATACCTCTTATCTTTCCTCCAAGCCTACACATCTGGAGTAAAAATCTCTATAACAGTTCTCTATATGGGCCTTGGGTATTTCCCAAGCTTTCCATCCTTAACACACTCCTGAGCATACTTACAACACGACGCAAAATGTTCCCGCCCGTATATCGGGCAGACCGGTCTAGGTGTACCCAACCTATGGCATTTGTTCTTCTTGTGCCCTCTCATTCCACTACCATAACATATTTCAAGAGTCATCCAACATGTCCCCAAGTGGCTCTTCTTACAAATATAGCATTCTGGCTTAATGGAACAAACAAACCGCTTTTGTTTCTTAGGTGTTCTCGCCACATGATCTGGTGGCGTGGTCACAAAAATAGAAACAAGGACATTTTCTCCTAGCAACTGGTTCTCTCATCCCCTCCTCGCTAGCTCGAACTCATGGATTACTCATATGGAAAAAGAGACATGACAAGAAAATTAGCTTCCTACCTTGAGATATATTGCACGATCTGGAGTACCAAAAAGTGCGAAATTCCTAAATTTCCAAGTAGCCTCCTCAATATAGATGTGGTTGAAAACACGCCGATAAGAAGGACTCTACTACAAACGGCGCCAAGACATCCTAGGACACTATAAAACCTGTTTGTGATACAAAGTTTGTCACACCCCGAAATTGAGGAGCGCGACCGGCGCTCAACCGAATGAACCCGGGCGAGCAAGCCTGTTAGATTTCCTTGTACCAAAACTCATCCATGAATAAAGAGGAGATGTAATCCATTAATCAAACATTGAAAATATTTCATTAGCAACTCCTATTTCATTTCCATTAGCAGCATCATTTATAATTTCCAAACTATTACAAGTTTTTCGATATAATGAAAAACATGTTTTCCAAAGACCAACATTTCTAGTTCGATTCCCAACATCGAATACCACCCACGACCTGTCTACGGAGAGTCTAAGTGCAACAAAAGTGAAGAATGGAAGTGTTGGCGACAAGGCCCCGGCTATACCTCTTAGTACAAAATACAATGTAAGATGGCGTAAATCCCGGAATAGAGTAGGGCTCAACAAAACCTGCTGAATAGAGAGTGACTGCTAATGAGGACCAAAGCTGTCGTTGATGACTCACCTGCATCCATAGAAGATGCAGCGCCCTCGGCAAAAGGGACGTTAGTACATATAGAATAGTATTAGTATGTAAAGCTAACTGTCCTCTTTCAAAATAGAGAGCCAATATAAAAGGGAAAACCATGGAAACAACAATCAACAATCAAGATATCCAATTTCCAAGTTAAGACATATTAATTTCAAAATTATGAAGATAATATTATTTTTGGTTGGGAGATCTTTAGCACCGATATACCATTGTTCAAAATATCACCGTTCACAACACCAATGTTCACAATACGAATACCACCGTACTTTTAGCATGGAGTCCGATCACGACCCGATCGGCTAGGCCATCTCATCCGAGACATCGACCACAATCACTATTTCAATTACAATTTCAAGCACAATCACCACCATGTATGCGGCATGGCATCCGATCACGACCCGATCGGCTAGGCCATCTCACCAATATGTCATGTGGATCGAAATCATCCTTTACAATCAATCATCTCATCCCAACTAAGTGGAAATAATTTTATCACAACAATTTCATCCCAAATAAGGGGAATAATCACAATCCACTCCTACACCGGCACGTGTAGTTTCAGGGTTAGGTTATTTCAACCTACCTTTCCTCGGTGACTATCGATACTCCTAAAAACTTTTTTAGTTTGCACACAAAGATAACATAAATACAAATATATTTACCTCATCAACTTTCACATTGTATAAATCTCCATTAGTACTTTCAACCAATCACAACAACAATATTCCCTTGGCTCTTTTGACCATTCACAAGATTCATTATTCAAGGCACGGTGGCCGTATTTGATATTCTACACTTTCTTTTCATCCCTATCATGTATCATCATCATAAATATCAACACATACAATATTCCGAAAATTACAAATTTAAGTTCATTAGTAATGAAGACTTTAAACACAATGGATTTCTTTCCAAAAAATGGAGTAAAATGGTTGGCAATCAAAGCACAAGTTAAAATCATAAATGAGTAACACATCATTTACTATGGAAACACTTTTCCACAAAAAGGGCAATACACAATTTCAACCCAAGAATATGTACGAAGCCAAAACACATTGAAACTACTTACAAAGCATAACATTAGTTAAAACAGCCACATATGGGCATCCCCAATTCACGTATTCCACTTACAACCATCTTTATAGATTATCAACAGTAATACATTTCAAATCAAGACTTTAGATACACATATGAGCAATTAAGAGTCTTAAGCATATTGAGTTTTTCTCACACAGTTTGGCATACTAGCTTTCATATGAAACACGACTCAAAGCCATAATATTTTAAGAAACATATCATTCTTGAACACATTCTTGAAGGATAACATAATTTGATTGGAATATTCGGAACACATTTTGAATACATAATTCTCTACACTTTGCTTACTCAGGACGATTTAATTTATTAGGAACAACTCGGAACATGAGAATAAGGAACTTGAACCAACCATACTTGAAACTTACAGGAACATCATGGAATTAAATTCTAAAAGAGTAGTTCAACCAACATACCTTGCTTTGAACTTTCCTTAAATTACTACAATGTTCCGTAAATCCTAGGAACTTCAATCTAATTAGAAACATAACAAAAGTGAACCATAATTAGGAAGATATTCTTGGTCTCAGCTCATTAGAGCATTTTATCAAACACTAGGTGTGCAAATTGGTTACAAGGTTCTTCCACAAGATTTATTTCACTTCACAATCCAATCCTTACTTATTTGAGCTCAACAATCTTCCCACAAACCTTATTAGTACATGCATGTATAAATAATACTCTTACACCCAAGAATCATACTCCCCCTTACCCATCTTTTACCCCAAACTCTAAATTGAAGACTAGGGTTTGATCCTTACCTCTTGAGTGAAGATCTTGTGAGATTTCCTTGTTGGATTTCAAAGCTTAGACAAGATCTTGATGAAAAAAGCACTTGATCTTCTTCCTCTCTCTTAAACACTCTCACTTCTCTCTAAAAATATTAGGTTTTGGTCTTCAAAATGAGCCCCAAAGGCTATTTATCAAAATGGGGCTGGGTTATAAAAATAGGACAATGAGCTCTCCGAAATAAGATCTACAGTCGCATAATGCACTACATAACGGGTATGTGGTCCGCATAATGGACCGCAAAACTGGTTCTTAGAACTGGTCTAAACTGGTTAGTTTTGCGACCATTCTACGATTGCGAAATTGGCCGCAGAATCACATTCTACCAGCCTTTGATAATTTTGTCATATCTTCTTGTAGGGGTGTCCAAATAACAAACGGTTTGAGGCGTTAGAAACTAGACTTGAAGTATATCATTTGAAAAGTTGTTCATCACATAACTCCTTATATATATATAGGTAAATATGTTTGTCCAAAGTTTGGTCTTGTGCGTACTCATTTGGAACTTTAGTCAATCATATAATTTTCAACTTGACTTACACTTAGGGCTCTCCTTAGAACCCGCATCACTTATAATATGCCTCGTACACTTATTATCATATCAAATTTATATCCATCATATTAATACGGCTGCACACAAAATAATATAATTATTACACATCAACTTTCTTAATAGCGCTTAAGTTCTTCAAAATTTTCCGGGGGTGCTACACAACAACCCAAACTTATAACCGTTCATGATTTTATTTCAAACCCATCAACTCATATCTCATGAACTTAGAGTCTATAATTATTAATCCAATGCTATAATCAATTAGAGGGTGAACGCTCAATCATCTTGAATTCGAGTTCTAGGGTTTCTTTTCTCAACAACAATGTCTCAATCGAATACCTAATGATTTGAATGGTTTACCCATATTAATAAGGTGTTGGTGAATTTAAATAAACTTAGAATCAACATTAGAACTTACCTTGGATGATAGAGAGACCTTGGAGGAAGTTGGGTTCTCGAGAACTTCCCTTTCTATAGATACTTTATGGGTATGGGTATAGGGAACAAGGTAGGGTTTAACAACGACCCTTCAGGTGCGTGCCCATGCAACTGAGGGCCCAACCGCGCACCTGAATGTGCAGCAAGGGCAGTGGCACTACAACAAGTGCGTTGTCGTGCACGTGATGGCTGAGCGCGTAGCTGAGCATGCAAACTGCGCATTGTCTAGTAACAAACATGTAAATTATTACACGGAAATCCGTTTGGGCATTTGAAAGGACTACAACTTTAGTGTTTTATGTTTTCTTGAATTCCTAGAAGATTTTCACTTGATCATGCTGGAAGACACACCTTTCATAAACTTTTGTCGATTTTATTGAATCTTATGCTCGTCACTCTATGTACTCATTTTACACATTCATGCCTAATCCAAATATATGGAGTGTTACATGAAAATCTAGCTGAGGAAGGGAATAGCTTTGGAAAGAGAATATACTTGGGAGGAAGAGAAGTTATTTGAGAACTTCTGGGTGTCTAGGGAACAAACTGATCAGTTTTCGTGAGGTTTATTTGTTCTCTTAAAGACACTATCTCTTTCTGCTGCTACTGGAAGAAATGGAAAAGAGAAGTACTCGGCGGACAAATATCGCACTACAAGCTTGCTAACGTGTGCTCTAAGGCTTTGATGAGTTCTGCATGCTGAGAAGGCTTCTCTATAACCTATTCAACTTTTTTCTCAATATTTTTCCACTTTCCTAAGCATTTTATTGTGAGCGTGTGCAATATTTTTAAAAGTGCTATCTATGTTGTTCAACATTCTATTTTGAGAAATAGAATTTTTGGACTGCCAATTTATTGTTGATTCAATTTCACTAGATGGTAGTTTTTATCCTGAGGGGGAAACAACATTCTTTTTGGGGATCTTGGGGAATGATCTGCACCTTCTTCACTAAAATGTTCAAGAGGTGGAAGATCATGGGTATTGTAATGACGCGGCTGGTATTTTTATATATTGTAGCCGTGTTACCCTATTTATTGTCTCTTCTATATTTATTTATGGTTATGTGACTTTCGGGGTGGTTTGATTTGTTTTGGGGAAGTTTTGGAGTGAATCGGGACACTTAGGCCCAATGTTGGAAGCTTAAGTTGAAAGAGTTAACAAGAGTTTGGCTTTTATGTAGACAACTGTGTATTGGATTTTTAATGATTCTAATAGCTTCGTATGGTTATTTTGGACTTAGGCATATGTTTGGATATTGATTCGAAGGTCCGTAGGTTTGTTTGGGGCTTTTTGGTAAAAGTTAGAAAGTTTAAGGATTGGAAGTTTGAGAGGTTTGACCAAGCATAGAATGTTTTGGTACCGGGTTTGGATTTTGGTTCTGGAGTTGGAATAGGTCTGCCGTATCATTTGGGACTAGTGTGCAAAATTTGAGGCCATTCGAAGTTTATTTGATACGGTTCGACAACATTTTTAGAAGTAAGAAGTTCATTTATTTCATTAGGCTTGAATTGGGGTGTGATTCATGATTTTGATGTTGTTTGATGTGATTTGACTCTTCGACTATGTTTATATCTTGTTTTAGGACGTGTTGGTATGTTTGGATGGTGTCCTGAGGGCCTTAGGTGCGATTCCGATTGAAATTTGGACTTAAGGAAATGTTGATGGCTTCAAGTTTGCTATAAGCGCACCTACGAGGTGCTGGCAGCAGGTGCGGCAACTTATCCGCATCTGCGAGGTTGGCTTGGTCGAGGAGAGGTTGCAGATATGAAGGGGTTCCTGCATAAGCAGATGCGCTTCTGCGCACAAAGGTCTGCAGGAGCGGGATTTGGCTGGACGCGGGAAAGGCGCAGGTGCCAGGTAGGTTCCGCATCTGCGAGACCGTAGATTCGGTCAGTTCAGCACAGAAGCGAGAATGGGTGCATATTTGGGAATCCGTAAGTGCGAAACAAGTACCACAGAAGATGTCCCACAGGTGTGTTAATGTGGCCACAAGTGTGTAAGGTCAGGGACTTAAGTGAAGCTCGCAAGTGCGAGATTTTGACCACAGAAGCGTTGATTTTGATCATAGATGCAATTTCACTAACAGATCTTATATCTCGAAGGGTTTGGCATTTTTCTCATTTTGGAGTTGTGGAGTTCGGCTAAGGGAGTACTTTTCACCCTAATCAAAGAGGTAAATGATGATTCATCATTTTTATTGATAAATATTGATTATTACACCTAGTTTATGTTATTTTGAAGTGAAATTTGGGGGTTTTAGACTATATTGTTGGAGAGTGAGATGTGTTGACTTGAGGGTAAATTTGTGGTTGGAATTAAATGACTTTAGTATGGTTGGACTCGTAATTGAATAGGTGTTCGGAATTTGTGAATTTTGTCAGATTCCGAGGTATGGCTCGAGGTTGACTTTTTGATTTTTGTTAAAGATCTTAACTTTACATATGGAATCAATTCCCATAGCATGTATTTATTATATTAAGTTGATTTTTTTGGCTTGTTGGAGTATTGATTTACGCGTTTTGAGGTATGTAACATTTCTAAACTTGGAATTGAGGGTATTTATCCTTGGAAAACATGTTATTTGTGTTGTGTTGGGGTGACGCACATGTTAGGTGACAGGCGTGTGGGCGTGAACCATGGTAATCATAATCCGAGTTGATTTTTTTACTGTGTTGCTTTCAAGTCTTGTGTTATCCGTGTAATTCCTACTTGTTAGAGTAATTGAATTTTAATTCATGATACAAATCATGTTTAGGCTATGTGCTTATTTGATTGAGACCTAATGATGCTATTTACGTTGTTTAAGTTATATACGTTAACAGTAATTTTACACTCAGTCATGGTTCTTCGTTTGCATATCATATCTCAGTCTATGTTCATCATTCATTGTTACATCGCATGTTATCATTGTTGGGCTGGGTGGTATGAGATTCTAAGCCCTTGAGACATGAGAGATTGATGATTGAGGTGGGTCTTAGAGTCGTGTTGAGAGTGTTATTGTTGATCGGGCTGCACGTCGTAGCAGGCTATATTGGCTTTATTACTATTATTATTAGGTGGATTGGGCTGCATGTCGCATCAAGCTTTATTGGCTTTGATTAGCGCTTGGGCAAGATCCGCCCTTGCAAAGTCTAACATATCAATAGTTAGAGGAGGTACAGTGATATGTACATGTGCATTGGTGAGGGGCATTGATGCCAGACACCTGTACAGTGATTAGTGATTGCGTGCGTATGATGAGTGTACATTTGAGACAGGCAGATTGAGTATTTTGAGAGGGAGAGTACTTGGGAATATCACTGTGAAATCATTCATTTGACATGCATATTTGACATGTAGGCATAGAGATGTACCATTCCTCGTGCTACTTGTAACTGACTTGTTCCTATCAGTTTTGGGCTTCAATTGTTGAACTTGAAATCATGTCTAAATTTCTATAATATGAACGAGTCGACTCTGTTAATTCCTTTGTGTTATTTATTGTTATTGTCATTATTATACTTGTGTTGTCATTACATTGGAAGCTGATTGTCTTCTTCTGAGCTCGTGGCTACTTTCAGCCCAAGATTAGTTCTGTTACTTATTGAGTACATGGGGTGGATTGTTCTCATACTACACTCTACACTTCATGTGCAGCTCCAGGTGCATCAGCACGTGGTGATCGCTAGATCCGTGCTAGTACCTGCTTGGAGACTTAAAGGGTGCTATGACATCAGCATGCCTTGACTCTCTTTTGCTTTATTTTCTTCAGTACCAATCTATTACACTGACAGTTCTACTACGGATTTGTTTATGTTTGATAATCAGTAGTGCACATGTACTCATTGACACCAGATTTTGGGATGGTTGTAGAAAATTTTCAATTATATTTATCAGATACTTATGATATGTTCAAATGATTAAGGTATTATGAGACCGTTGGCTTGCTGGCAAGTAGTGTTAGGCACCATCGCGGTTCCGGTGGGAGTTAGATCGTGACAACTTAGTATTGGAGCACTAGGTTGCTTAGGTCTCACGAGTCATGAGCAGGTTTAGTAGAGTCTTGCGGATCAGTACGGTGAATTCTGTACTTATCTTTGAAAGTCTACCGAATACCGAACTACTAGGAAACTTCACTTTCTTCTATTTACCTGCTCAATGCAGTTGTATGTTTCTCCTCCCAATTTCCTACTGTTCTCGATATCTAGCACGGTATGGTTCCTCTCAAAATTTACAACCTGGCGCAGAGTAGAAGCGACTGCCCCATCTACGTGTATCTATGGTCGTACCGATAACAAGTTGTAGGTGGCGGATATGTCTAGTACTTGGAATTTGACATCCAAGCAGGTCGCACCCATCTGTTTGATCAAGATTGATTCCCCAATACTGCCTCTCTGAGATCCATCGAACACTTTCACATTAATGCTTCCCATCCATTTCTCATGCAGGCCTTTTCAATTTTCAAAGTAGTAAGTGAGCATATGTTCAGTCACGAACCTCCATCTATCAGGACAATGGCAATGAACTTGTCTTCAAATTGCACAGTGATGAGCAACGCTTTGTTGTCACTCAACCCTTCCGACGGTAGCTCACTTCGTGGAAAGTAATTTGGTGACTCTCCAGTACCTGTCCTGCCATGTTAGCCATCTCCCCGCTAGTGATACTGGTAGACACATAAGCTTCACTTAATACCTTAATCAAGGCATTCTTGTTTCACGCCCCGACCTCGGGGAGGGCGATCGGAGCTCAACCGAGATAACCCGGCCAAGCAAGCATGTACAATGCCTTCTACCCTAACATACCCATGAGT
The DNA here is from genome assembly GCF_000390325.3 of Nicotiana tomentosiformis. NCBI lineage: Eukaryota > Viridiplantae > Streptophyta > Magnoliopsida > Solanales > Solanaceae > Nicotiana > Nicotiana tomentosiformis. The sequence goes on along the minus strand of NW_027174713.1, from coordinate 87,256 downwards.
AAAGAGAATATATATTCTCATTAATTAGACTGAGAAGATCATGTGAACAACACTAAATTAATTATCAATAATTACGCCATTTATAAGTCTCCAAACTAATACATAACACATTCATAGTCTAGGAGTGGAACGCGTGATACAATTACAATATTACTAGTTTGACTTCCCCATAACCAAGGTACAACCCGCACTATGTCTACAGAGCCTCTAATAAATACAAAAAGAGTAGCGTGATAGTAGCGGCAACAAGGCTCTGGCTGTACCTCGAAACAATATACATAGAGGACAGTAGATACAAGACCCCGAAATGAAGGGGGGCTCACCAAGTCTGCTGAGGAGAGGGTGTACTGCCATCACTGATCAATACAGCCTGTTGTGGAACCACCTGCATACATTAAAGATGTAGCGCCCCCATCAAAGGGGACGTTAGTACATATGGAATAGTACTAGTATATAGAACTAAACACACTCTCAATAGAACGAGTAATAGTAAAATGAGAAGGAAACATGAAATCAACAAGATCCTTAAACAATATTAAAGTGCCAACTTAAGAAAAAGATAGATTTCAGGTAAGTTTCAATATTTTGAAGTTGGGAGAACTTTAGTACCGATACACCAACGTGGTTTTAGCATGGAGTCCGATCTCAGCCCGATCACGTAAGCCGTCTAACCTTGAGACATCAAATCACAACACCACCATGTGCGCGACATGGCGTCGGATCGGCTCAGCTATCTCACCACAATTATATTTGGGCCGACATCATATCAAAGCCCTATACCAATAATCTCATCCCATTTGAGGAGAAATATCTCAACACATCAATCTCATCCCATATAAGGGGAAAACAATCTCATCAAATCAACATGGTGATTTATCCCTGAATCACTCCTACACTGGCATTTGTAGTTTTGGGGTTAGGTTATTTTGACCTGCCCTTCCTCGGCGACTAAACGATACTCCCAAAGAATGTATTATCTATAGGATTTACGACTCACTTCATAATATTTCAAACATATTCCCATTTCATTGGCACTAGTGGCCACAATTGTAATATCATTTTCGGCACGTCGACCGTATTTCATATTTCATACTCACCTCTATAACATTCAAGCATTACCATGGATTATCATCAATAAGTGAATTTTAACTCAAGACTTTAGGTACATATATGAGCAAACAAGGTCTTAAAGGCATTGAGCTTCTTTTCCACAATTAGGTATACTAACTTGCAAATTGAAACATGGTTTTAAATCACAACACCTTTTGTACATTGATCATACTAGATTACATTCTCGAAGGGAATCATGATATGATAGGAACATTTGGAACACATTTTGAGTGCATACATCTTTCAACACAAGACTTATTTTAGAATAATCAATTTTATTAGGAAGGACTCAGAACATGAGAAATAAGAAATTGAGCCAACCATAATGGCAACTTACGAGGATATCATGGAAATTGATTCTACATTAGGAGTTTAGGCAACATACCTCGCTCGTGCTTCCTTACATTACTACAATGATCAAAGAATACTTGCGACTTTAATCTATTAGAAACATGACAAATTTGAACCATAATTAGGAAGATATTCGGGGTTTCAGCTCATTTGAGCATTTTTTCAAGCACTAGGTGTGCATTAAGGTTTCAGGGTTCTCCTATGGTGGATTCCTTAATCCCATAACCCAATGTTTAACCATTTGAGCTCAATAAACTTCCCACCAACCTTGATGGTACATGTATGCATAAATAATACTGAAGAATCACACTTCTCATTACCAACTTTCAGTCCAATCCCGAAATTGAGGGCTAGGGAGTAGAATTTTACCTCTTGGGTAAAGACCTTGTGATTTTTCCTTGTTGAATTTCAAAGTCTAAGCAAGGGTTGATGAAACAAAATGGTAGATTTCTGCCTTCTGAACGAGACCCAATAGATTTTAATCAAATGGGGTCGGATTTTAAAAATTAGAAAATGGACCCTCCGAACTCAACTCTACGGTCATAGAGTGTACTGTAGATCAGGTTTGCGGCCTAAAACATGGACCGCAACAACGGTCCCAAAAACTGAGCTGCTCTGGTCCAGTCTACGACCCGCATATCAATTATGCGGTCGCAGAATGCACCGCAAAATCTACCTCCAGAAATCTTCATGTTGGTTCTGTGATGGATGTGTGGCCCGTTAAACGATTATGCAGTCGTATAGTTGACTGCAAAAAAACCTTCAAAATTGGCCCATTTCTCTGCTTCACTCCGCGGCAGATCTGCGGAACGCAGAGAAGTTCTGCTGCCGCATAATGGATCGTATAAATGCTCTGCTATGCAACAATTTTTTCTTCAACTCTCCAAAACCCTAGGTTTTAGGTGAAATTTTACGAGGCCTCACATCCTTCCCCGCTTAGGATCATTCGTCCTCGAATGAGGGTCAAAATCCGAAATTAGCATCCAATGTGACCCCCACTATTACTTCTCACACCAGCAGTTCCAAATTCTTTCCTAACTCTCTAAATTTCCAAAACATTCGCAAGAGACTCCCCTGTAATTGGGCCTATCTACCTACCAGAGAATCCTAGATCTAGTCCTAACACAATAACCACAACACAACGATTTAAAACAACATGGAAACAACATCGGCCACAACGCCATAAACATTACATTAAAAAAAGAGTATCCTTAACATAAGTTGTACAGGGGAAACATAATTTGTAGAAAGTTAGCTTTTAACATTTTTCATGGACACAACTACATATCTACTCAAACAAATGAGGATATTCCTTCTTTATCTCTTCATCGGCTTCCCAGGTGGCCTCTTCAACATGTTGCTTTCTCCATAACACTTTCATGAAGGCAATCTATTTGTTTCTTAGCATTCAGACTTGCCTATCCAGAATGGTAACTGGAATCTCTTCATAAGTAAATTCCCCATTAACCTCTATAGTCTCCACTGGAAAAATATGCGACAGATCTCCAACCACCTTCTTCAACATGGATACATGAAACACCGGGTGCACTGAAGACATCTTTAGAGATAGTTCCTGCATGTAAGCCACCTGACCATTCCTCTGAATAATTCTGTATGGTAAGACATAACTCAGACTCTATTTTCCTATCTTACCAAATCGCATTACACCCTTCATGGGGGAAACCTTCAAGAATACCCAATCATCCCGTTGGAATACCAATTCCCTATGACGTACAACCCGTTAGGACTTCTGATGGCTTTGCGCAGTTTTCAACCATTCCTTAATGATCTTAACCTTCTCCATAGCTTGATGCACGAGTTTGGGCCCTATCAACTCCGCTTCCCCAATCTCGAACCACCAAATAGGAGATCTACATCTCCTGCCATATAGAGCCTCGAATGGTGCCATCTGAATACTATCATGATAACTGCTGCGGTAGGCAAATTATATGAGTGGCAAGTGATCATCCCAGTTACCCTTAAAGTCGAGAACACAAGCGCGCAACATACCCTCAAGCGTCTAAATGGTCTGCTATGCATGCCCGTCGGTCTATGGATGGAAAGCTGTACTAAGATTCACTTGAGTACCCAAATCTTGCTGAAATTTCCTCCAAATGTTAGCTGTGAAATATGCCCTTCGATCGGAGATAATAGAAATTGGAGTGCCATGCAACCTGACTATTTCTTTCATATATAACTGAGCATACTATTTTGCAGTCTCGGTAGCCTTAAGAAGTAAGAAGTGTGTTGATTTTGTGAGTCGGTCTACAATCACCGAAATCTAGTCAAACTTGTGAGGCGTGCGAGGTAGTCCCACCACAAATTCCATATTGATCATCTCCCATTTCCACATAAAAATTTCTATGTTCTCTGCCAACCCACCAGACGTTTGATGTTCGTCCTTTACTTGTAGAGAATGTGGACATCTTGCCACAAAGTCTGCTATATTCCTCTTCATATCGTTCCACTAGTAGACTTCCTTAAGATCATGGTACATCTTTGTACAGCCTGGATGCACGGAATACAGGGAAGTGTGAGCCTCGATCATGATTCTTTCCCAAAGACCATCTACATCAGGAACACATAATCGCCCTTGGTACCTTAGCATACAATCATCCATGCTAAGAGAAAAAGCCATGGTCTTATGTTTATGAATTCCCTCCTTTAATTGTACCAACAACGGATTGTCGTACTGCTTCTCCTTGACTTCTACAACAAGCGATGATTCGGCCATATTTTGCACAATTAATCCTCATTCACTAGAGTCCATAAGAAGAACTCCAAAACTAGGCAACCGGTGAACTTCCTTGGCCAATGGCCTTTGATGTGTCTCTAAGTAAGCAAAACTGCCCATGGATTTTTAGCTCAGAGCATCCTCCACGACATTAGACTTCCCCGGATGATATAGAATATCGGTGTCGTAGTCCTTGAGTAACTCAAGCCATTTTCTTTGCCTTAGAATCTATTCCTTCTATTTGAAAATATATTGAAGGTTCTTATGGTCCGTGAATATATCCACATGGACCCCATACAAATAATGACGCCAAATCTTCAATGCAAAAACCACCACCGCGAGCTCTAAGTCATGTATTGGATAGTTCTTCTTATGATTTTTGAGCTGCCTAGAAGTGTAAGCGATCACCTTTCCATGTTGCATCAATACACACCCTAGTGGGATTCTTGAAGCATCACAATATATCATAAAACCATATGTACCTTATGGTAGGGTCAACACCGGTGTTGAAGTCAATCTTGATTTCAACTCCTGGATGCTCTTTTAACAAGCACAACTGCTAATTCTACGTCAATTTAGTCTACGTCAATTTAGTCAATGGGGAGGCAAGAGAAGAGAACCCCTACACAAACTTTCTGTAATACCCAGCTAAATCCAAGAATCTGCAAATCTCTATTGGTGTTGTAGTTCTCGACCGATTCTTCACAACTGCGATTTTTTGCGGATGTACCTTAATTCCTTCTATGGAGACGACATGACCCAATAATATGACATATTCAAGCCAAAATTCACACTTCGAAAACATCGCATACAACTTGTGCTAAAATACAGTCTGTAGAACTGCCTTGAGATGATTGGCATGGTCCTCTCGACTTCGTGAATATACAAGAATATCATCAATGAACACTATCACAAAGGAGTCAATAAAAGGCTTGAAGACTCGATTCATAAGATCAATGAAAGTTGGAGGGGCATTTCTTAGCCCAAAAGACATTAACAGAAATTCGAAGTGCCCATATTGGGTATTGAAAGTTGTTTTCACAATATCCTGTTCCCTGATCTTCAATTGGTGGTACCCTGACCTTAGGTCAAGCTTGGAGAAATACTTAGGACCCTGTAAGTGGTCAAACAAGTTATCTATCCTTGGTAGTGGGTATTTATTCTTAATTGTGACCTTGTTGAGTTACCGATAGTGAATACACATTCTCAGTGACCCATGTTTCTTCCTTACAAAGAGAACTGGTGCACCCCAAGGCAACATACTCGGTCGGATGAAACCCTTCTCTAACAAGTCATTCAACTTCTCCGTTAGTTCCTTAAATTCTGTCGGTGCCAATATGTAGGGTCGAATAGATATAAGTTGCGCGCCTGGCATCAAATCAATTCCAAAATCAATCTTTCTGTTTGGTGGGATCCCAATGGGCCATCAAGAAAGACCTCCAGAAATTCATTCACAGCTGGCATAGACTCAAGTGTAAGAAACTCAACATCGGTGTCCGTAACCCAAACCAAATGGTAAATACACCCTTTGTTGATCATCTTCGTGGCCTTAAGATAAACCTACCCTTCAGTACTATATCATCCCCATTCCATTCAATAACTGGCTCATTTGGGAATTCAAACCTAACGGTCCTAGTTCGACAATCAAGCTTGGAAAAACATGAATAAGGCCAATCCATCCCCATTATTACATCAAAATCGACCATTCCTAATTCAATGAGATCATCCATGATGTACCAACCATGCATCGTGATGACACAATCCCTATAAACCCACGCGGCCACAATAGACTCACCAACTAGAGTACATACAGAGAATGACTCATGAAGCTGTTCCGGTTCTATCCCAAATTCCATAGCAACATAGGGAGTGACATATGACAAAGTGAAACCGGGATCAATAAGGGCATATACATCATGAGATTGGAAAGTCAATATACTTGTGACAACATCTGGAGAAGCCTCAAAACTCTGGTGACCCCTCATAGGATAGAAACGGTTGGGTCCTCCCGAACTCTGTGCACCACCCTAACTGCACCATGCTTTGCGGGTGCTAGAGTGCCTTGAACTAGTGAAGATGCTGTAGATGTAGGGGCTGCAGAACCAGATGGTTGTGCCATACCCCTGACCACACTCTGGTTGGACGAACGACAATCCCTCTAAATGTGACCGCTTATACCGTACCCGTAGCATATGGGTTTGTCCATGAAGTAGGCTCCAAAATGTATCTTCCCACAACTAAGGCATGTGGGCCTCCACTGCTGCTAGAATCTCCATCTAGGCCGACCCTACTGGTAGGATCCCCTGTTGCCCTAACCGGTCCTGAAATGACTCCGCTATTGCTGACTGGAGCCTGCTGTCTATGCACTGACCAAAGACTAAGTAGGGGACTAGGATGGCCCTAACGACCCCCCATTCCATTCTTCAATCTGCGGGTCTCCGTGGCTTGAACAACCACCACTATCATCCCTTAGTTCATATTAGAATTTAAGGTAGCTATAGCAGCCTTAATGATAACCATGGGGTTGAGGCCCTGCACAAACCGGTGCACTCTTCCCTCCATAGTGCGAAACATGTAAATGGCGTACTTGGACAAGTGCGTGAACCACATATGGTACTCCCACACACTTATGGTACCACGCTTCAGACTCTCAAACTCAGTGGCACAGGCCACCTTAGTCTCGGCAGACAAAAATGGTCAATGAAGGCATCGGCAAACTCTCTCCACCTTGCCGAAGGGCTCCCCTACTCACGGGAGTCCTCCCTCAACTCAAATAAAGAAGAGGCCACCCCTTTGAGGAGGTAGAAGTCCAACTCCACTCCCTCTGTGTTAGTAAAACGCATAACTCAGAGGGTCTTGTGCATCACATCAGTAAAGTCCTGTCAGTTCTCCTCATGATCAGTATCTGTGAACACTGGAGGATCCAACTGAAGAAACATGTTCAGCCTGGAACTAGCGGAATGCACTAGCTGACTTGAAGAAGTAGGTGGAACATTAGATCTCTAGGCTTGGGAAGCCACTATCTGAGTCAACATCTGTATGGCTCCCCTAAGATCCCCATCAGAGACACCGAGACTGAAAGCTGGGGCTGGAGGTTGAACAACTGCACCCTCGGCAGGAGTTGGGATTGGTGCAGTCGAATCAGGGGTAGTAGAATCAGGCGGTGTAGTAGCTGGGGGAATATCCTCACCCCTCGTGTGCTCACCCACATCATCAGGTATAGAATCAACTGCCACTCCTTGGGTGGAATTGGCTCATTTTCTAGTTCTTGCTTTCTTCCTAGGCGCCATATAAGAAATATTAGAGCAATGCACGAGGTAGTGGCTAGATCCACATGATGAAGGCAATATGATTTGCTATGTCCATAAAGAACATAGAGAAATTCAAAGGGGATGTACGATTTCTTCAGACATACCAGTTTATCATTCTTCTTAAAAACCAACATTTTCAGAAAACCGTGTGGAGTGCGATTTTCAGGCACCAATAGTTCTGGTCTATCCCATGGTAACTTGGAGAAACCCCATATTTCTTCCAGGAGAGGAGTCATTTCTATATTGCTAAATCAGAAAACGACTATTTTCTCACCCCAGAACATGGTAGCAGCCTCGATCAGTTCCCCATTTTGTTGAATGTTCAGCAAAGATGGTAGGTTACCCAATACCCTCCTCATATGATTATTGTCACATGGAGCAAGGTTATTCCACCAGGCTTCATTTATTGCAAACAAATAAAAGTTAGCCCTTTCCCCTCCAGATTCAACTATTTACGCAATAATGATCAGCATGTTGACATGTTTTCTCCAAGTAATGCACATAATATGATGGTGTCCTTTGTGATTATGGAAATCTTGTTTGACTTTGGACAAGGTTCATCTAAGCGGGTTGATGCATCAATGACATCTCAATCCGTACTAGGTTTAGCATGATGCATGTACATTTCAAATGAGAGTGTGGTTTCTAGAAAGGTCTAGAATGGTACTCTCAAGTGAGCAACTCGAGAGGGAGAGGCACGGGACCGTCGACTGCACCGCTAATCGACTAGTCTAGTGCAAATAATCCTTTCTAGTTTAAAAGGATATTTTTTAGGAAAACACGGACACTCATCAAGCGCCGCTATGTTGATAATAAGCATGGGTGGAGTATGATGTGGGAGAATGCTTTATGCAAAAATAGTAACATGTTGCCCAATATTTATATGATGAAAGTGCATAAAAACAGTAAACAATATAAACGGGAGAAAAGAGAAAGGGAAAGACGAAAAAGAAAAGTAAGTTTAAGACATGAAAACATGTGAGAACGTAATTAAATGAAGCAAATAAGGATATAGGGACAAGAGAGACATGATGTAGAAGTCTTAAACAAGATGAAAGCAATGGAGGTAATAATGTTCATGTCATAGCAAATAAATGGAAATAAGGGGAGGGGATATGTCATAGCAATTTAAACAAATAAGGGAAAAGATGTACATATCATCAAATAATCCACAAAAGTCAACTTCGTTATGGTAGTAGCCTAAGTGTAAATCCCTAGAGGAGTCGACATGTTGTCGTGCCCCTTTATCTCTCAAAAACGGGTTTCAACATGTGACAACTCTTTTAAATGGGGGTATTAAAAGAGAAGAGTCGCCACTAAACAATTTTGGGGTGCGTTTGGGCACCTATTTGCAAATAACTATGTTTAACAAGTCTACGTCACCAAAGATCGTGTAAGGGATCAAATTACCTCAAAGAGAAGGTGTTAAGAACTCTTCGAGGTCCACAAATGTGGGTCCCGACAAAAGTTTAAACTATGTGGGATTTTCGGATTACAATAGTCCTAAGTGATCATACAAGTGAGGGGAAAACAAGGAATTTAAAGGTTCTATTATGAACATATGCAAAGAAAATCGGGCAATAATTAGACTATATAGATAATCAGTACAAGAATGGGGGTCCCATGTTTTTTAGCCTAAAGGATCACTTAGAGCAACATAAGTAATACTTCGCAACTCCCTTGAGGTAGGGGTTGATCATCTTATTTAGCAGGCACAGACTATCATCTCTTGCTACACGATTACTAAGTTAAAGCTATTTACTTAAAGGTGCTTTAATTCAATTCTAGGTCATGTACTACGCGTGCACTACCCGTACCACGCCTATGGTCCAAGAGTCTTTGGACCTACTATTTGGGTGGTTATAGACTCTACTTAGGATGCTCAAAAATGATAAAACTAGCTTACATTCAAAACATATTGGACTTCAAATGAAGAACATGAAGGGCTCAAGTTAGCCTTTACACATAAACAACAAATGCACGTGGGTAGATTATGCAGTAGATAATTTCAGGATTAAGAAGCATTATAGCCGTTAAGTCGTATAGCCTTGGTTTCTAGGTGATTCTGATTTCCAATATTGTACTTGTAGCATTGAAGTTTCAGGCTAACAGATTTCCAGATTAAAAATATTACTTACATATAGGCATGGCATATATAGTGTTCGTGCAGCGAGGCAATAAAACTGTTCGAAAGCCCAAGATTAACGACGTTGATTTATAGGCATGCTTTCTAAGACGAGTAACAATATCTTATAGGTAGGATTTCTAATGATTGACAATTGAAATTGATTTTATATACTTTATCCCTATAGGCATGTCATTTAAGTGTATCAATACACTGAAGAAACAAAGTAATTGCTTAGTTGATTAAGGTCATAGAGTCATGATATCTAGATGAGCAGTGTGCGATTAATTGATTAATTAGTTGAAGCCATATAAACATGGTACCTAGATGAGAGTTAGTAAAAACACATGTTGTTGTATCCTATGAGCATGATAACTAACACATAGCATTAGAGCAAATTGAGCAGATAACCAGTGATGTTTGAATCCTACAGGCATACTATCTAATACCATATAGATGTGGATCATGTGAACAAGTGAAGCACTTAGATTCTTATGGGCGTGTTTTCTAACAGTTTACAGGAATAGGACATGTTGAGCAAGATATCAAATAAAGCACTTAGACCCTATAGGCATGTTTTCTACCCTTTTATGCAAGAATAATGTACACTTGTTTCCCAAGATTCACTAACTCCCTTATTGTATGTTTACAAATCATTACAGGCCCAAAATAAAGAATACATGGTCAAATATTACAACTAAAATGAATACAGGCCCAATAAACAGACTAGGCCCAAGGGAGAATAACCTAGTAATGTCGAGGCCTTCAATAAGCTCATTTTTCGCACAAATAGCAAACCCAGATCTAGGTATACCCTAAAACATCAGTGTGTATCAGTTGCATGACTCAAACTTAGACAAAAAACCCATACAAGGCTTGAAGGGGGGACTAACTTACCCAACAATGCAAAACTTAACCACACAAGTAACAAACTATACATGGGATTAATTAAACAATTTTTGAAGTCTATACACCGAATTCTCAAAGCCATAACTAACATCAGTTCTCTCTAAAGCATATTGACAAGTTCATCTGGCATACAGAAGTCAGGTCCATGCTTGCATTTTTCAGAAGCTAAGGTGACAAGATTGACCATCATAGGATAACAAACTACTTCAAGTAAAGTTTCAAAGCAAAGCATAGTCCAGAATTAACATAAAGAACTTCAGACATGAGAGTTCAGTAGAATCATAGACAGGAAACCAATAGAGTACAGTCCTCACATGAAGATGTCTAGCATGAGAACCTAATGAAATTGGGATAACCAAATAGGTTGGTGGACATGGTCTACAAACAAACATTAATTGAGCATGAATAAACTCGAACATGAAAAATACATGTCATAATACAAAAGCTTAAACAACACCAGAACTCATAGTAGGCAAGGATACCTCAAGAACTGGATTATCAGACCACTCATAGGAGAAAAGGCTCGATATTGAATTCTTTACCTTGTAAGCCATAGGTGGGAGTAAACAACATAACATTAAACTAGGCATGGAATACACATTAAAGTTACAATTAGCAGGGTAACACATTTTGGCTAACATAGTTGAGAACTGACTTTAGTAGAGTATTAAGTTTCACAGGAATTATCCAATAGGAACTAGAGCACGTGAATTAGTCTATCACGAGAATGAAGAATAAAATAGGGATATCATATCAGGAAGAACAACAAGTATAAACATCTAGACACATAAAAACACACCAGGCTAGACATGCTCGAGGTTGTGAGAATCATTCATGCTGAGCACATACCATATGCGTACATCGAAGGTAGAAATTAGGTAAGGTCAGAGCCATGAAATAGTAGGGTAATATAGTAGCATATTGGCTCACAAATATTTAAGTGGCACTGATGTACAGATCATGAATATAAATGAAAGAGAATAAAATTTCTATGGCCAAAGACACTTACCAGTTGTAGATGAACAAACAAACAAGTAAAAAGAAGCAGTCCCAGTAATATTACAATCGTCAATAGCAAAGAATAGCAGAACCCCCAAAATCCTAGTGCATCAGAGTTCCCATGGGTTTCAAGTGAACCCTAAGTAGTGCTCGCACCAAGAAAGGGCAAAAATCGAATTCTGATGGCCTTGGCTTTCAGCCGGCCAAGGTCTCAAAAGAAAGAATAGTAAGAGTGAAAGTGAGAGCAATAGCAGTAGTTTTACGTGATAATCGTTGCAGTAGTCGTTAGGACTTAAAGGGAAAGCGGGGAAGGGGGTTTATATAGTTGTTATATCAAACGAGTAAACAAGGAAGGAAAATTAAGCAAACATAAATAAGGAAAGAAGAAAAATACACATGCAATCAGTAAAGTAACCGAAAAGGAAAGAAATCAAACTCCAAACTCTAATTAGTGTTCGGTGCTTAAGATCGGCCAACTGGTATAACGAATCGGGCCTTTTTTCATGTATATGGATGGAATATTATCCAAATCTCCAAGATTGAAGTCGATTGAAGTCTGATCTGGAGATGGTAGTTGCAAATATTGGGCAAGTACTTTTGTAATACCATAAATGTATGACCAGTAGCGGAGAAACATAGATGTGGTAAGCAAATAATGATGGAATCCCGTTCTCAACGGGATTAGGAGATGGATTTAAGGAGGAGTAGGCTATGGTTCTTCGGAAGAGAGAAGATGAGGGTTTAGAGGATTTGGGGGCGGTTGTCTCAGAAGAATGGGTATTATGGTTTGGACCGAGGGCAATTAAAATGGGGGAATGGCATTGGGTCGTTGATCATTTGAGCATTTAAGATCAACAACCATGATTAGAGGAGAAGCGAGGCGGGTCGTAGAACGGGTCCCGACCAGGTTATAATTAAAGGGGTCGTTTACTTTTGGGCTAGGGTGATTGGGCCAGGAGTTTTTGAGGTATGGGTTAGTATTTGGGTCTGAAAATTGGCTTAGGATAGGTCTATGAAATTAAATATGCAAAATTGTTTAAAATAATTTATAAAAATAATTAATAAATAGTAAAAATATTATTTATGCAGGAAAATGCTGGGAAATAATATCTTAACATTATGAATTTATAAAAAATATATGTGGGTGTAAATAATAAATTTGGATGATTAAGTCATCACAAAATAATTTGGAAGGGTAATTAGTAAATATTTGAATAGTAATGCAAGAAAATAAATTTTAAAGCCTTAAAAAATTATGAAAAATTGTAAAAAGTACTTATATGGCTCCTGTCAATTGGTGATGATGCAAAAATGATATTTATAAATGATGAGGGAAAAATTAGGTATCAAAAAGAATAAATCATACTTTCCGACCATAAGATACCAACTGGAAATAATGTAGACTTTTGAAAGACGTGCTACCAGCAAAATCGCACAGGAACGGGGATAATCATCATTTAGAGGACTTAGAACTACTAAACTTTATAGTACAAGAGTCAATTAGAAAGAAGGAGAGACTCACACTAATTCATGTCGAGAAAGAAGGTTGCCTTACATACCTTGTTGGAGATCTAATTACACACTATGGTGGTTAGTTTTGCCTCTAATGAATCTTCAGGATCGATTCCACTAGATGATAATCTACACGATTATGACTTAAAGATCTTCAAGTTAATTTTTGCTAAATCCAGATTGACCTTCTACTTTGCCTTAATTTGCTAAGAAATTCTAAAGAGGCATTGAGAGTTTTTTGAGAGGACTTGTTCTGATGATAATTCTGGAATGAAAGAGAAAGAGCCTCACTGCCCTTTTAATACTGTTACCAAGCATAGGAATTCACGCCACTTCCGCATGCAAAACGGGTTACCCGCTCCAGTTGTTACAGTCAGTGAGACACATGGTGCAGACCCAATAAAATGTGGGACTGCTTTCTTGCTTTGAACGTGTCTCCAACTGATTGGTCGTGCTAGGATCCGCACTTACCATACTTTATTTAAGTGTGGGGGTGTAACATCATCCCACCTTCGAAACATTCATACTCAAATGTTGAATCGTGGCCCATGATGATAGTTGCATTGTTGCCTTCCATAGTGGGGAATAGATGGGGGTACCTAGATTTCATGTCCTCTTCAGCTTCCCACGTCATCACCTACTTACTTTTGTTCCTCCAAATTACCATAACTGAAGTCAATTCTCTGGTTCGCAACTTACGGACTTGTCGATCTAAGATGGCTACTGGAAGTTTGTCGTAAGATTGGTCTTCTGTAACTTGGATATCTCCAATAGGGGCGACACGTGATAGATCACTCAAGAACTTTCGGAGTATAGACACGTGAAATACTAGATGCACTGCTTCCAATTCCGAGGGCAACTCAAGCTCATATGCCACATGACCGATAGTCCGCATGATTTTATATTGTCCGATATACAAGGGGCTGAGTTTGCCCCTTTTTGCCAAATCTCATCACGCCATTCAAAGGCGACACCTTCAAGAACACCCAGTCCCCTATAGCGAACTCTAATTCTCACTGCCGGTTATCCAAGTAAGATTTTTGCCTCCTTTGGGTGGCCAACAATCGGTTTTGAATAAGCTTCACCTTCTCTACTGCCTGTTGTACCAGCTCTAGTCCCAACAACTTTGTTTCACCCACTTCGAACCAGCTAATAGAAGATCGGTACTTTCGCCCATATGGTGCCATATTATACTACTATGGTATTTGTTATTGTTAGAAAATTCAATAATTGGTAGATGATCCTCCCAATATTCCTTGAAGTCCAGTACACATGCCCGTAGCATCCCCTTGATTATTTGAATAGTGCGCTTGGCCTGGCCATCGACTTGTGGATGGAAGGCTGTGCTAAAGTTGATCTTTGATCCCCATACTTTTTGGATTGATCTCCAGAAGTTATCTATAACTAGGCACCTCTGTCTTATATGATGGAAATCGGAACCCCATGGAGTGGAACTATCCCCTTAATGTATATCTTCGCATAATCTTCCGATGAGAAGGTAGTCTTAACTAGCATAAAGTGATCCCACTTGGTGATCAATCCGCGATAACCTATATATAGTTAAACTTTCACCATTATCGTGGTAATTCGGCAATAAAATCCATATTGATCACTTCCCATTTCCACGTCATAATTTCCATATTCTGCAGCAACTCTCCCAGTTTCTAATGTTCATCCTTGACTTGCTGACAATTTGGACACTAAGCAAAGTACTTGTCGATGTCACTCTTCATGCCATTCTACCAGTATAGTTGTCTGTAAAGCCCCGTTAAAATTTCCTAATGATTAAAGATTTTAAAGTGATCCAACGGTATTCGGTAATAACGTATTCGAGTATTAAAGGAGACCCATGGGATAGAACCACATCATTTTGAAATGAAAATATATGTTTAAGGTGTGTTGGAACATACTAAAGAGTTTTGTGAATGGAAAGAATTTGTGTGGAACAAGTTGGATACATTAAGTGCAAAGGATGTCTCAATTCGCACAACATCCTACTTCAAATGCATGCTGATACCAAACTATAAATACTTAGGAGGTAATCGACCTATATAATTAAAGCCCTTTGACTCTAGTTTCCAACGCATCAAACCGTTCGTCATTTGGATATTGTTACAAACAGTTATGGCGATTTTACTGGACCTATATCATATGCGCGCAGATGAGCGGCCGCACATATTTGGGAGATTCTGCCTTGTGTGTGCGGCCGTGCACGTAGGAGCCCATTAAATAACCCTAATGCCGGGTAGAGAGAGGGGTTAAGTCATTTTTGAGCTAAAACCTGATATTTTGAGACTGCGAGAGTGCCCTAGAGTGGGAGAGTGATCTTCAACAAATTGTCCTTTGATTCTTCCTTAATTATTTGAAGATTAACAAGGAAATCTCAATATATCTTAACTCAAGAGGTAAGATTCAAACCCCTAGTCTTCAATTTCGAGTTTGGGGTAAAAGATGGATGATTGGGAGTATGATTCTTGGGTATAAGAGTATTATTTATATATGCTTGTACCAATAAGATTTGTGAGAAGATTAATGAGCTCAAATAAGTAAAGATTGGGTTGTGGAATGAAGAATATCTTGTACAAGAATCTTGTAGCCAAATTTGCACACCTAGTGTTTGATAAAATGATCAAATGAGCCGAATCCATGAATATCATCCTAATATGTGTTCAATTTTGTTATGTCTCAAAATTGATTTGGATTGCTAGAATTTTCGGAAAGTTGTAGTAATTTAAGGAAATCGCAAGGCGAGGTATGTTGGCTAAACCTCTTTCCTAGAATTGAATTCCATGATGTTATTGTAAGTCCCGAGTTATTCTTTATAAATCAACTATTCTAAATAAGCTTTGTGTTGAAAGGTATATGTTTAAAATGTGTTCCGGATGCTCTTATCATATGATGTTATCCTTCGGGAATGTGTTCAAAGCATGAGTTGGGTTTAAAAATGTTATGACTCCAAGTAGTGTTTCAAGTGAAGGCTATTATGCAAAATTGTGTAAGAAGTCTCAATGTGCATGACTCTTAATTGCTCATAGATGTACTAAAAGTCATGATTAGGGATTCCTTGCTGTCGGTAATCGATATAGATGCTTGAAAGTTAAAGTAGTGAGTTGGGGATATAAAGTGTGAAGTAGTAAGTTGGGGATATAAAGTGTAAAGTAGTGAGTTGAGGATATAAAGTGTGAAATAATGAGTTGGGGATTAAAAAGTGTGAACAACGTGCCAAGAATGAAAGTTATACTTGTGGCCAATAGCGCCAACGAAATGAAATGATGTGTGAAATATAATGAAATGAGCCTTGATTCAACTATTCCAAATTGACTTCGAAAATAGAATTATCCAAAAGCTTATGTATTCAAGTCATCTCCAAATGTGGTTGATTCTATGCTTGGTAGGTATTTCCAATGTGTTTGAAGCCTTTACATATTTATGAGTTGAAATTGTGTATTGCCCTTTTGGGGAAAGGTACTTCAAGAATATTCTCTATGTTGATATTTATAATGATGAGCCTTGAAAGTAATGAAATGAAAGTATGGAATATGAGATACGGCCATCGTGCCATGAATGAAGAATAATATGTATGGAAAAAGGGATCGAATGAAATAATGATGTTGTAAATAGTTGAAAGTACTAATGAAGTGATAGTATGAACATGAAATGTGGTCGTTTGCCTAAATGAAATTTATGAGGTGTTGTATGTCCTAATGGTTTCAACTATAGTTGTATGCTTCTGAAATAATATATGTAAATGACTTCGATGTCAAGTCATCAAGAATCATGAACTTAGCTAATGAACTCAAGATGTCAAGTGAGTGAATATTGAGATGAAAGGAAGATGTCCTATGCTAAATGATGATGAACCTTAAGAAAATAAATTGGGCTCATGTGCCATTGAAATTGACTTATTGATTCACCATGCATGTGCTAACGTAATGGGCTATGATTCTCCATGATGAGCATGAATATGAAGTGTTCCAATGATCCGGGAACTTACGACCTTAATGTAATGTTAATCATGTCGCTTTGATTTTATAAATGGTTATGTGCATAATGATGTGTTATTAACCGTATGGACAGGCTATGAAACGCATATGTGAACCCTATGGACTGGCTATGAAACGTATAGGTGTATAATATAATATGAATGAACAATGTGAACGGTCTATGAAACGCACATGTGTATTGTATGGTATATATGAAACACACAGGTGTATTGTGTAAGTAAACATTGTGAAAGGTCAATGAAATGCACCTGCGTATTGTGTAAGGATCCGTTAAAATTTTCATAATTATTTAAGATTTTAAAGTGCTCCAGCGGTATTTGAGGATAATGTATTCGAGTATTAATGTAGATCTATGGGATAGGACCACATTAGTTTTAAATGAAAATATATGTTCAAGGTGTGTTGGAACATAATAAGGAGTTTTGTGAATGGTAAGAATTTGTGTGGAACAAGTTGGATATATTAAGTGGAAAGGATGTCTCAATTAGCACAAGACTCGACTTCTAACGAATAGAAATCCCTCAATATAAAGACTTAGGTTGTGATATACCTATCCAATTATAGCCCTCTTAGTCTAGATTCTAATTCTTTAAACCGTTCGTCATTTGAACATTTCTACAAGATATTATGACCAAATTACCATAGACTGGCAGAGGAGTGAACTGCGGATGCGAAGCATCCGAGGCCGCATCCGAATGAAGGGCTAGCAGTGAAGTGCTGCCATAGCATCTGGGGCAGCATCCGAAACCCAGATTTCAGGGTACATTTTCACCACTTCACTTGGACGAAATTTGGAGCTCTTCTCCACTCTCTGAAGACCACCAGCTTCCCTCTTCTTCAAGGTAAGCAATCCCCATTATCTTGGTGTGAAATTCCATTATTTCTACACTAGTATTTATGAAATCTACACATAAAATACTTAGATCTTCAATAACTCAAAGGAGGGTTTTGCAAGATTTCTTCCAAAAGGTAATCCTACACCCTTAGACTTACATGTATGGATATATTATGAGAACATGAGTATGAATTAAGTATTAGAACTTATGGTACGGTGATTGGAAGCCATGAGTTCCCAATTTAAATACATAACCATTGTAGAGATTGAAAGGTGATTATTTGATGGCATTTTGTTGGTTGGGTGTGGATGGATGGTCATGTATTTGATGTTCAAAGTAATGAATTGTTTAATAATGATGGTGGGATAAATCGTTGGTAAATGGTAGTAGCTGGATGAACTAATTCTATAGTTGAGAGATGTAGAGATTCATGCCTACTAGGTGTTTGATAAAATGCCTAAATGGCCTAAACTATGGAATTTGTTACTAATGCTGCTCACATTGGATGTTGTTATTGTAGATTGATGTTTCTTAGTATAGTGGATCATTGTAGTATCATTAAGGGGCACATTTCAAGTATGTTGGCTAAACTATTCTCTAAGAATTGAATTCCACGATGTTCCCGTAAGTTTCAAGTATGGTTGTCTCAATAAATTTGATTGTCCTGAATAAGAAAAGTGTCGAGAATTATATATTCAAAAAAGTCTTACGAACGTTCCTATCACATTATGTTATCCTTTGGGAATGTCTTCAAGAATGATATGTGTATTAAAATGCTATATCTTTGAGTCATGTTTCAAGTGAAGGCTATGATGCCAAATTGTGTGAGAAAATCTCAATATGCTTAAGACTCTTAATTGCTCATATGTGTACCTAAAGTCTTGAACATCAATTTGCTCATATGTACTTTCAAATATAATCTCATTTATGAGCTTACATCAATTTACTTATGATGTACTTTCACGTATGAAAATATGGGGTGTAACATCTTCCCCCCTTATGAACATTCATCTTCGAATGTTGACTTATGTGCTTATAAGTCTCATAACCTATAGCTTTTACGAATACTTCAATACTGTCCTTGCCATCTACGCAACTGTTCTGTGAATAAATCTAAAGGCCAGTGCATTCCGCCCTATAGGCCTCTTTCTCACACCACGACTTGTGGTCGGAATTCATCCAATCTCGTAACAATTGTTACCTTCTATCATGCAGCTTGTACGACTTTGTCCTTGTATGTGCGACTATGTGACCCTTCTCTTCTTTTTCCTCCATCCTTTAGCCTATTTCTAGGCTGCACTTTGTGAACATGTATAGAACTATGACAAGCTATCCTTCTAGGCATCTATAGGTGTACTGAAGTCCTTTCTTGGTACTTTGTCAAACTTACGACTATTTATATATCTTGTTTCATAGCCTCGGTTATCTATTCTTGTGGATTTACTAAATCTAGGTAGGTTATACTATACTATAACACTTACTTCAGTTTATTATTACCGAGATCTACTGCCCAACTTCAGGTTACTCTCTCTCAGCTTATCTTATATGTATAAATCTAAGTCCTCTAATGCTTCCTCATCACTATTCATCTTAAGAATGATGGAGTAATCTCATCTCATATCCTAATCTCATCTCATACTTTGTAACTTTTATCTATCCATTATTGATTCAGCTTAATGTTGATCCATAATTAATCACTGATAACTTAAAACCTCTTACGTAATACATTGTCACTAGGGTACAAGTCGCATCGGGGAACATTTGAAGTGATTTGCCTGATCCACCTAGGGATGATACTATACTTCAATAACCTTAGTTCATAGCATGACAATGTGATTCATCTTACAGGGGGGGGGGGTATTCTAATCTTTGCAATTCATGAAATCTTTTTTCTTTAAATCATTACTCAATCAAAGGCATAAATGTCATCCTCTTATCTATCACAATTACACCCTTATTGTACTACCAGGGCAACATGTCATCTTTTTAATTGCTTATAGTCTTAGACTCCTCTGAGTTCATTCAGGCTATACTGAACTTTTTATTACTTAAGGAAACCATCAGCTCTCTTGTTTTGATGTGCTTAATCCCGAGACCTTATCTATTCTTGTCACTTTCTCACTCATATTTTCTAATCCTTACTCTTATCTAGCTAAAACCTTGTCGCTATACCCTACTTTAGCTTGCGACCTACACATATCTATTCATACTACTCGCAAGCTTCCTTTCACATGCTAGCACAATATACTTCCTTCTGTGCCTTCTCAGTTGTCTTTAAATGTAAGCAATTACTTTTCCTGGTAGTTCTGCCACTTACTGCATGTATATTTAGCTTATCTTAGTGCCCGCGAATACTGGAATTCCCTGTAACTCATATGATTTCAAATATCACTTTTGACTTTCGTTCATTAGTCACGATAGGTACCACTTTCTTACGGAGTGCATCCAATGTTGTAGTGAGACTATTATTACAAGACCATTTCTTCTTCAAGTTACTATTCTTAGGTTGAAGCTTTCTTCCTTATTTCCTCAGCTAGTCTTTCCTTGTAGTACTTAGGGAAGACCCTCCGAGTCTTGTAAAGTTGCGAGCTTATTACATCATATACCGAAGGGGAGGTGCCTCGGTGTATGTTGTTTGCTGATGATATAGTTCTAATTGATGAGATAATAGGCAGTGTTAATGAGAGGTTGGTGGTTTGGAGACAGACCCTCGAGTCTAAAGGTTTGAAATTGAGTAGGTTTAAGACTGAATATCTAGAGTGCAAGTTCAGCGATGTGACGTGAGAAGCAGACTTGGACGTGAGGCTTGACTCACAAGTCATCTCCGACAGAGGTAGTTTCAAATTCCTTGGGTCAATTATCCAGGGGTTGGAGAGATAGATGAGGATGTCATGCATAGTATAGGGGTGGGGTTGATGAAATGAAGGTTATTGTCTATAGTACTGTGTGACAAGAATATGCCACTAAAACTTAAGGGCAAGTTCTATAGAGAGGTGGCTAGACTGGACATATATTATGGGGTAGAGTGTTGGCCAGTCAATAATTCATATATCCAGAAGATGAAAGTAGCAGAGATGAGGTTGTTCAGATGGATGTGTAGGCATACTATGTTGGATAAGATTAGGAATGAAGATATTTAGGAGAAGTTGGGCATGGTTCCCATAGATGACAAGATGCGGGAAGCAAGGGTTAGATGGTTCGGGCACGTGTAGATGAGAAGCCAAGATGATCCTGTTAGGAGGTTTGAGCGGTTGGCTTTGGTGTTATGAGAAGAGTAGAGGGAGGACTAAGAATTATTGGAGTGAAGTGATCAGACAGGACACGGCTCAACTTCAGATTTTTGAGGACGTGGCTCTTTATAGGAAGGTGAGGAGGTCGAGCATTAGGGTTGAGGGTTAGGAAGGAGTCGAGCATTTTTCTCCTTTGTTACGAAGGGGGGATTAGTCTCTTAGGGTATTGTCTTGGACTATTAGTGGTGTATGTTAACTCCGCACTATTTTTCCATTTTTTCACTGTACTGTGGCGTTATTATTAGTGGTTGTTATTACTTTTCCATCTATTTTCTTTTTCCTATGATGCTTATATTATTTTTTCTGATTTTTCTTGCTGTCACAGAATCTATTATCTATTTTCGTCTCCTTGAGTTGAGGGTCTCCTTGAAATAGCCTCTCTACCCCTATGGGGTAGGGGTAAGGTCTAAGTACATATGACACAGGCATTGCAAATGCAAAGCCTACCCCAACCCTAAGCCTATCGCAAATGTGACAACTGGTCTGCAAATGCGAACCTAGTAGGCTCGCAAGTGTGAGAAAGCAATCACAAAAGCGGCCTGGTCCAGTCCCAGCTCCCCATTACAAATGCGATTAGGGGTTCACATAAGAACCCATGGCAAATGTGATATTAGTTCCGAAATTGCAAAAGTTGGTCCCCTAGCGCAACATCACAAAAGCGAGCAGGATCTCTTAAATGTGGTAATCGTAAATGCGAGAGCAGAACACCTACAAAAATCCTAACCTCTCTCAAACTCTCGCGGACATGTCCAAAACTCAGCCAAGCCCACAAGGCTCCACTCCAACCATTTGCTCAAGTACATAATCATCATACGAACTCACTTGCACGATCAAAATATCAAAATAACATCCAAAACAATGAATCAGACAACAAAACACACGAAAATTACAATGAAACTTAATAATTGTAAAAAGACAACATACATCTAATTCCTATTAAACAAACTCGGAATGGCACCAAATTTTGCAGACATGTTCCAAATGAAAAAACGGAGTCGTAAAGAGTCACAAAACTAAAATCCGATCACGATAGAAATAAAGTCAAACCATGGAAACTTAAGAAAATTCTAAACCTTCAAATTGTCAACTTTCGCCAAAGCACCAAATCAGCCTAGAAACCTCCGAATCCGATTTCGGGCATATGCCTAAATCTAAAATTACCATATGGCCCTATTGGAATAATGAAAACTTTGTCCAGAGGTCAAATACACAAAATTCAATCTTGGTCAACTCTTCCCACTTAAAGCTTCCTAGTTGAGAATCATTCTTCCAAATCAATCACGAACTGCTGACGAACCAAAACAAACGATACACACAAGTCATAATACACCATACATTTCTATGCATGGCCTCAAACCACCTAACTGGATATAAATTCTCATAACAACTTGTCGGGTCAATACATTCTCCCCTACTTAAACATGTCTTGATCCTCGAACGTGCGAAGAATTGTCCCAAAGCCATCAAGTCACCGTATAAACTCTCCATGTTCTTACCCATTGGTGATCTCACTTCATCCCAATCTATAAAAGTCTGACAACACAATCTAACTGATGATCATTACCTTAACATTATCTCACAACCCTTAGAACCCAATCTCCAACTTTCCAAATTAATTATGACACACAATTCTCTTATATATATGCTGCATAAATCAGTATTAAACTGCATTAAGCTGTAACCATATCCCAAGTGTATTCAAGTGATATTCCACATAACTCAGATACACATATCCATAGCTTCCAACCACAATAGTCATTCAAATAGAAAATACGGTACCGGTATCTAACACCCTATCAATAAAAACCTTGTTCCAAATCTTTGAACACAACCAATAATGTAAGAAACATACAGAAACTCATAATCCCCCATCACATCAACCAGTCATGGAGCCCTCTTGTATGACAAGAACCAAAGCCAAAATCTAGGCTGAATAAAGACACTATAGTTCCAAACATAGCTTAATCAAATTTGATGGCACTCAATTCAGGCCCAATAACTTCACCTCATCCAATACAAGCTGCTCTACCAACATGCCACACAAATCCTACATAGAGCCGCATACCATGCAATAAATGCATCAAACAAGCAACAAATTCGATGTACCCAATAATTAAAGAGAATCAAATGAGATAACTACCCCGCAAGCTCAACAGATACCACTATGAAGCGCAATGCGATGAAGCCATCACACATGGGAGAAAAATAACACAAGAATTAAGCCCAAAGGATCATATCCCAATATAACTCTGATATGATGCGTGACCCAATTGAAACACCTGTACACATAGGATATGTCGAGCCGTGATGCTCACAATCAACAACCATATACACATCAATAACAAACACGCGAAGTGCATGACCATAACAATGAAAAAATGGATAGCATAACATACCACAAATAGAAAGACCACAACCAAGGCGCAATCAACCATTCAACACCCCGAGAATCATCTCGCTCGAATTTCTCCACAAGGCTCCCAACTGAATCACATCAGGTAAAAGTAATCAATAGATAACAACACATCATAGCATATGAGAGTAACACATGGAACATATCAGAACACAAATAATATCCACTCCAACTGCTAACACATCCTTCCATAGTAAATGTGTTGGGTAGACAAATCCGACCTGATGTAGAATACACATTCTCATTAGGCCCACCAATGACCTCCAAATCAATTCTGATCCTCCCAAAATAGGTAGATAACAATATAAATTTGCACAATAATCGATCTATAACACATGCCTATGAGAATCCTCTTCGTCTTCAAATCCCTAGAATACCATAATCTCCCAATCCCAACTACATTATTCAAATTACTGACATATTCATCATACACAATCGTTCCACGAGAAATACTTCCATAATTCCTTATTGCCACATAGATAAATCTGAACATCAGTATTCAATCAATCGGGCCATTAGCGTAATACAGGTCAGGCATCTGCAAGTCAAAGCACAATGTGCGTTTTGGAGTGCGTAGCCTTCTTAGGTGGTATCAGATAATGATAGCATTCTTCTAAACATCTAAAACCGTCCATGCTATCTAGAACTCGTGACCCCATACATGAGAAAAATCATAACACGCAACATGTTCCATATGTCGCTGGCAGACATCCTGCCCAACCTGTCCTTGATACTATCAAGAACTATTCCAAACCCGTCCACACATAAATAAAAAATCAGAACTGAATTTTCCCAACTTAACCAAGTCTCGCAAGCCGTCAAACCCAAGTGTATTGACACAAAACACCAGTAAAGAATCACCACACAAAAGGAACCAATTACCTTTATTACTATGCTGACCCTACGCTACCAAGCTGACCAATTTCTTCGAATCCTCCTCAACTTGCCTTCAAGTTAACACTTCTTCTTGCCAGTATACTATGATACTAAACCAAAGATCACCGCAAGAGATCCTATCGCAAACCACGTCGTCCAAAAGCCCATAAACCATTGTATTTATAAGGCCCCATAAAATTTTACCTAAAACTCAAAGTTTCGTGGTGCTGAGGTATGCGTACCAGTATGTGGCTGCAAAATCGCTATGCGGGCCGAAAAGTGGTCGCAGAGTGAGGCAGTCATTTGGGGAACTTTTCAATTTCATTTCGCGGCCAATTATGCTACCACAAAATGATTTCGTAGGACCATACATCAATCGCAAAACCAGCATGGAGATTTTTTGGAGAAAAGTTCTGCGACGCATTATACGATCGCATAACGGGTCTGCGGTCCGCAAAACGGCTGCATACCCAAGCAGTGGTGCCCAGTTTCGGAGGGCCATTTCGCTGAACGCAAAAGCATTATACGGTCGCATATGTGACCACAGACCTGTGTTGGGGATCTTATTTTTCTAATTTTGAACCTGAACCCATTCTAATAAAACACCCTTGGGATCATTTTAAAGGGGAAAACATATATTTCTAGAGTGAGGGAGTGTCATAGAGTGAGAAAAGGAGTTCCTAAGTTTCATCCACCAATTCTTACTCAAATCTTGGAAGAGTAATAAGGAAAACACACTAGGCAATTAGTAAGAAAATTCATGTGTATGGGAGTTGTTTATTTTGCATGCATGTGTTATCAAGGGATGTAGGGAGATTGTAGACCTAAAGATGATAAAGAATGGGTTGTGGGATGATGGAATCCTTCATAAAGGACCTTGAAACCATAATATGCACCTAGTGTTTCATAAAATGCTTGAATGAGCTAGAACCACGATCATCTTCATAATTTTTGTTCAATTCGTTACATTTCTAAAATAGATCGAAGTTGCTAAGAATTCCAGAACATATTAAAGTCTAAAGAAGCTCAAGTTAGGTATGTTGGCTAAAATATTCTCTTAGAATTAAACCCCATAATATCCATGTAAGTCCTGAGTTGCTCATTATGAATCGATTAACCGGGATAAGCTGGTGTCAAAAGACATGTTTGATCAATATATAATTCAATGCTCTTGTTATGTTGTACTATTATTTGAGAATGTATTTAAAGTATGGGTTGCATATCTAAATGCCTTGACTTTAAGTTGTGTTTCAAGTGAAAGCTAATGAAAATTGGGTAAGAAGCCGTAATGCGCCTAAGACTCCTACTTGCTCATATGTGTGTTTATATGTCTTGAATAGAAATGTGTTGTTGTTGGAAAGTCCATGATGATGGTTGAAAGTAAAAAGGTGTGCATGAAATATGAAACATGAAATACGAAATACGTAATAGGCAATGTGAAATATGAAACACGGCCAACATGCCAAGAGAAATAATACAATTGTGACCACTAGTGCCAATAAAATGAAGAGATGTGCAAGAAATATGAAACGAGATGATTGATAGAAAAAGATGATGTGTCATATGAGACGGCCTAGCCGATCGGGTTATGATCAGACACCATGCCACACACATGGTGGTGACTATATTGGAAATTGTAATCAAAATTATGAACAATGGTATATCGGTACTAAAGGTCTCCCAACTTAAAATGTGGAAATTTACTTGAAAACTTATCTCATTCCTAATTTCATTAGTGTTCGTTCTTATGAGAGGGTGTTTAGTCATATATAATAGTACTATTCGACAGTACTAACGTCCCTTTTTTGGGGGCGCTGCATCTTTCATGGATGCAGGTAGTTCCACAACAGGATGCACTGATCAGTGATAGCGACACACTCTCTTCCTAGCTGACTTGGTGAGCCCCACTCCACTCGGGGTCATGTATCGTTTGTTCATTATATCATTATGTTTTGAGGTATAGCCAAAGCCTTGTTGACAAAATTATCACTGTACTCTTTGTATTTATTAGAGGCTCCGTAGACATAGTGTGGGTGTATATGGGAAAGTCAAACAAATAATGTTGTGCTTTGATCACTTGTTCCACTTCAAACCATGAGAATTTATGCATTTTAAGAATTATTAAATGAACTAACTAGTCAAACAAACCAGTACTTGCGTGCTTCTCAAGGTCACAAAATTTACCTTTGTTTTGGGATTCTTTTCAGTATCAGTTGGCAGAGTACCTGGGATTCTTTCAGACAATATATTTGAAATTGGTCGCACTTTCCTCTCCAAGTTACTCAAATCTGTTCCAAGTTCTTTAATAGTTGCACCATGAGTATCTAATCGCTCATCTGTCTTGATAATGAAAGACTTTATCAAACATTCTAACCTAGTCTAAATTGGCTGTTGAAACTGAGACTGTGGCCTCTCCTAAAATCTGGAGTTATTTTGTTGCCATGCATTTGTTGTACCCCCAGGTGAACTCCATGAAAAACCGGGGTGCTTCTAACCCATTGCATTAAAATTATAATTAACCACAACATTCACTTCCTCAATGGTAGCTTGATACTCATGAGTAGGGTGTCCTCTTCTCCATATATCACAGGCTGCATGAGGCTCGTTGTGTATCGAGACTAAGGTCAGATTCCTTTTTTCTTTGGCCATGGCATCAAGTTGTACCTGCACATATGTGTTAGTATCGACCTGGTGAACAACAATTAATCTTATTCTTTCAGCAATCTCCGAGGGCCACTGATTTGCATCTTTAGATAACTCATCTAGAATTGTGACTATCTCTTATGGAGTCTTTTTCATCAACGGACCTCCAGCCGTATTGATCGATCTTCTACGTGAGGTTAGTGTCAATCCATCCCAAAAGTCCTGGAGTTGCATCCAGAGTTCAACTCTGCTATGTTGACACTTTCGCACAATCTCCTTAAACCTCTCCCAATCTTCAAACATAGTTTCAGTCTCGTTCTAGAAGAAGTTATGGATTTCTCTTTTAAACTTTCCCGTCTTAGCTTGTAACACCCTGAAAAAAAATTCGAAGTACTTAAGCGCTATTAAGAAAGTTGATGTGCGCTAATTGTATTATTTAATGTAAAAACAAGGACTATTAATATAATGGATATCAATTTGATATGATAATAAGTGTACGGGGAATATTATAAGTGATTTGGGTTCTAAGGAGAGCCCTAAGTCCAAGTCAAGTTGGAAATTTCATAATAGACTAATGTTTCAAGTGAGTTCGCACAAGACCTAACTTCAAACGAGCATAACTCTCATGATGTGAAGAGTTATATTGTGTATTACCTATAAAAATAAAGGTCGATGTGTCTAATTTTTAATTCTTCAAGTCTTTCGTCACTTGGACACTCCTACAAGAGGTAATAACCAAATTATCAAAGGCCGGCAGAAGGTGATTGTGCGACCAACTCTGCTATCGCAGAATTGATTATGCGATCGCAAATGAGGTTATGCGACCACAAAACTGGTTACAGACCTGGCCAGCAAATCCTAGTTCATAACCCGAGCCCATTTTGATAAATAGCCTTTGGGGCTTACTTTGGGGTGTTTTTCTGAGGGTTTTAGCGAGAGGTAAGAGAATTTTAGAGAGAGAAGAAGGGAAACTAACATTCTAATCATCTAATCTTGCACCAATCTTTAATAATCAAGGAAGCTAATCACAAGATATTCATCTAAGAGGTACGATTCAAACCCTAGTCTTTAATTTTGAGTTTGGGGTAAAAGATGGGTTATAGGGAGTATGATTCTTGGGTGTAAGAGTATTATTTATAGATGCTTCCAAGAATAACTGACGCTAATATGTTTATCCTTCCGATTATGCCTCCCATATGTCACATGTCTAAAATGACTCACTTCTATTACACCTCATAACCATGACCATGGTCGCTACATTATCAATGCCTACTAGGCATCTTTATGCCTCATGTGTTGAATCAGAAGGTCACATTGAAGGCCAAAAGTGTTGTGCAAAGGAAATATTTTTCGCTTGGTTGTATAGCAAGTGTTTGTGATTTGAGAGGTACTTTCTATGTGTTATGATTTAAAAATGTGTAGTTCATGTCCAGATATCATTATTAATAATGTAATGCCGGTAATGTTGAAATTTATATCATCGGTATTTTGTGAGGCTTTGTTGAGTTGTGAATGTATTGTTAGGAGTGGTTTGGTGATTCTCTGGCAGGTGGATAGGCCCAATTACAGGGGAAACTCAGTCGAAAATTTAAAGAATTTGTAAAGATAGCCAAATTTTAAGGGCCATAAATAAGTTGAGATTTTGGAAAGGAAAAATAAGACCCATGTAGTCATAAGTGCTTATGCATAATGATTGGAGGTAAAAGGATGGTAACTCTATTATTAGAAGTGACTTGTAAAACATTTTAGGATGAATGTTCTTTAGTGGGAGAGAATGTAACACCCCGAAAAATAAATATTTCGAAGGACATAGGCGCTATTAAAAAAGTTGATGTGCGCTAATTATATTATTTTGTGTGAAAACAATGACTATTAGTATAATGGATATCAATTTGAAATGATAATAAGTTTAAGAGGCATATTATAAGTGATGTGGGGTCTAAGGAGAGCCCTAAGTCCAAGTCAAGATGGAAATTTCATAATAGACTAAAGTTTCAAGAGAGTTTGCAAAAAACCTAACTTAAAAGCGTGTGAACTCAAGTGATGCCCATATGTGGCTTTTTTAACTAATGGTGTGCTTTGTAAGTAGTTTCAGTGTGTTTTGCATTCCTACATATTATTGGGAGGAAATTCTGTATTGCCCTTTTTGTGGAAAGCTGTTTCAAGAATAAATGATGTGTTACTCATTTATGATTTTAACTTGTGCTTCGATTGCCAACCATTTTACTCCATTTATTGGAAAGAAATCCATTGTGTTTAACGTCTTCATTACTGATGAACTTAAAATTGTGATTTTCGGAATATTATATATGTTGATATTTATGATGATGATACATGAGAGGGATAAAATGAAAGTGTTGAATATCAAATATGGCCACCGTGCCTTGAATAATGAATCTTGTGAATGGCTAAAAGAGGCAAGGGAATATTGTTGTTGTGAATGGTGAAACTACTAATGGAGATTTATACAATGTGAAAGATGATAAGGTAAATATATTTGTATTTATGTTATCTTATTGTGCAAACCAAAAATGTTTGTGGGAGTATCGATAGTCACCGAGGAAGGGTAGATTGAAATAACCTAACCCCAAAACTACATGTGCCGGTGTAGGAGTGGATTGTGATTATTCCCTTTCTTTGGGATGAGATTGATGTGATAAAATCATTTCCCTTTTATTGGGATGAGATGATTGATAGAAAAGGATGATGTCGATCCACACGACATTGTGGTGAGATGGCCTAGCCGATCGGGTCGTGATCGGACGCCATGCTGCACACATAGTGGTGATTGTGCTGGAAATTATAATTGAAATTGTGATTGTGGTTGATGTCTCGGATGAGATGGCCTAGCCGATCAGGGCGTGATCGAACTCTGTGCTAGTACTATTCCATATGTACTAACGTCCCTTTTGTCGGGGGCGCTGCATCTTCAATGGATGCAGGTGGTTCATCAGCGAGCAACTTTGGTCCTCATTAGCAGTCACTCTCTATTCAGCAGGTTTTGTTGAGCCCTACCCTATTCCGAGATTTAAGTCATCTTACGTTGTATTTTTTACTATCAGGTATAGCCAGGGCCTTGTCGCCGACACTTCTATTCTTCAGTTCTATTGCATTTAGAGGCTCTGTAGACAGGTTGTGGGTGGTATTCGATGTTGGTAATGGAACTAAAAATGTTGGTCTTTGGAAAACATGTTTTTCACTATATCTATAAACTTGTAATAATTTGGAAATTATAAACGAAGTTGCTAATTGAAATGAAATGGGAGTTGCTAATGAAATGTTTTCAATGTTTGATTATTGGAGTACATCTTCTCTTTGTTCATGGATGAGTTTGGGTACAAGGAAATCTAACAGGCTTGCTCGGTCAGGTTTATTCGGTTGAGCGGGGATCGCGCTCATTTCGGGGCGTGACATGTTGATTGTTGATTATTGATTAAAGGTGTTATTTATCTTATGGGTGATTAAGAATGATATTGATTATAACAATTTGAGATCTTAGGATCAACTAGGAGTAATAGGATTGGTTGTTGGGTGTAGAAACACCATTAATAAAGGCTATGATGCTTTATGCCTACCTAGTGTTTGATAAAATATTTAAGAGACTAAAACATGAGCATTATTGCTAATATTGGTTCCTCTTGATATATATTGCCCTAGTGTATTGTTAAAAGAGGCAACGAGCATTGTGATACGCTTAAAAAGGCCAAAGTAAATGTATGTGAGGCAAAGTCTCAATGTTTGTGAATGTTTATGAATCTCCCTTTGTCTCATTCTTTATGACTATTACGAATTGCATCATAAAGTAATTATACCTCAATTCCATGAATAGTAGTAGAACTTTTGTACTCTATATAACATAGTTTCATAATTCTTTCTCTATCCCATGAGCCTCAGTTATGACATATCAATTTATTATGAATACATGTCTTAGTCCAGTTCTATTACACATTCCAGTATCATGTAACTCAATATGATTCGGTATTGCAGTATGATTTTAAGTTCCTGATTTTAAAACCCTGAATGATGAACACCTATATTTGGGCCTGAGGCCGCAATTTATGCTTTATGAATCTGTGTGCCTGAGGCCGTTGTTTATGCTTTATGCATCCTTGGGCTTGAGGCCAAAGTTATGTATATGTACACTTGGTCCCGAGGCCGCAACTTGTGCACATATATATTGAGAAGATGGTAGAACAAGTTGTAGAGAAGACATTTCAGAATGCAGGAACCATCAAAGACTTGGAGCACAGGTTAGCAAGCTTTCAGTACGATATTTGTCCGCTGGGTACTCTTTTCCATTTCTTCCAGCAACATCAGAAATAGATGGTGTCTTTAAGAGAATAAATACACCACTTGAAAAGTGATCACTTTGTGCCCTAGAAACCTTGAAGTCCTCAAGTCACTTCTCTTCCTCCCATAAGTGCATTCTCACCCCAAAGATATTCCCCTCCTCGTCTTGATTATCCTTTTTCTATCTTTTTTTATCCCCAAAGAAAAAGCCATGCAGCTGCTCATAACCCATTTGCTCAAACTACTAAAGAACCCAAATTTGACATTGCAAAATTAGTTTGGGAAAGTAAAGATACACTTGCAGCCTAGAGACACGTAAAAAGAAGAGGGAGGTAGGAGAAAGCTCAAAAAATGCCAACTATGAGAACCTCATGATCTCTACCCTTCAAATACCAAGCCTCTATGTTGTTGAACCACATAGTGATTAAGAGGAGGTAACATATCAAGGGTTTGATACCCAACAAACAGAACAACTTACTTATGTTTCTATCCAAGAAGTTCCAAAAAAGGATAGTTCTGAGGTAAGTACTATTTCCTCCCAATATTATTCAGAAGAAGAACTTTCTCCCATTTTCATGAATCAGCCCATGGAGCCAGAGGTCTCCGCAGTTGAAGAAAATTATTATGTGATGACTTATGAGTCAATTTCTGAAAGGAGATATGATTCAGCAACAGCCAAATAGGTAGGTACTAGTTTCCATACCCTTACCTTGGATGATATAAAAGTCTCAAGCTTGACCCAAAGAATCCAAGATATCTACACTTGGATGGTGACTAATAATTTGGTAGAGCGAGAAATTTACATAATTCTATCACAATTCACTTTTCACCATTAAGGTATTCTTCGAGACTGGTGGAATTCCCTTGGGTTGCAGGACAACAATGCGTTCCTTACTTCCAAAAATTTTACTTTTAAAATTAGAATCTTGCATGAAGTTTTTTGCGGCGATCAAATTTGTATCATCCCTACCAAAGATGTTGACGGGTCGAACCATGACATCATAGAAGATAAATACCAGTAAATAACTGCTCCAAAAATTAGTTAAATTAGGCAAGCCATTTTTATGCTATTGATGATATATGTGCAAAAAGATCTACTTTAAAACAGACAATGAAGAATGATCCAACTCTTTTCCCTAGATGTTTATGAAGAATATGGAAATGATCATTACCAAATTTAAAAACCAAAGCCAAAGGTGAAAGAAGAGATCCAAAGCATCAAAGTGACCCCGCAAACAGAAATCAAAGTCTATGCATCCATGTGGGACAAACAAACACACGCCATAACTTTCTTTAACTCGGAAGCAACCTCCTCACTCATTAATCCTGCAGTCTTACAATATGAGTATTGGGTGCCGTAATTCAAGAATTTCAACACAAAGTGAAATGGAATTCTAGCCGGAACTGTCATTACCAAGCACCCGATCACCATTGAATTCTTCCTAGGACTGAAGTACATGAGCAAATTGATTGAGTCACATGTTCTAGGTATGTATTTGATTATTGGTTTTGATATTTACATGGTTTTGCACGACAAACACCATATCAACGCCAATGTGATAGCATTCAAAAAGCAATTCAAGCCGTATTGTGTAGTCCTGAGATTGATCCAACTCACAAAAGAAGATTAAGTCAGGGAAATCGAAGCACAAATCACACAACACTCCTGTGTAAAATCTCACATTGAATTCTTAACAGAATGTGACAACCTTTATGGAAAAATGAAGAGTTCTTCATTAAGGTACATTTGAAGAAAAATTATAATATCAATCATACACTGGCAAGTCACTCTGGTATGAATGCAGACCACCTTCAGCTTGCAAAAAAAGAGTATCGGGAGCTAGTGGATTTCGATCTCATTATGCCATCAAATTTACAATGGGTGTGCTAAGCATTTGTTTTCCAACCACTCAAGCAAATAAGAGGTAAATTGAGATTGTCAATTAATTACCAACCACTCAATCATTTTCTTTTGGATGACAAGTTTTCCATCCCTAATAAGCTCACTCATTTGTCCCAACTTGTCTAAAAAACATATTACTCTAAGTTTGATCTCAAATCAGGCTTTTTGTAATTGGGAATCCACCCAGATGATAGGGAAAAATTGGTTTTTGTGTACCATTTTTAGTGAAAAGTCGTACCTTTTAGTTTAAAAACTGCTCCATCTCTGTTTCAAAAGTCCATGATGAAAATATATCATTCCATCCTTCAAACATCATTTCTTTATATTGATGATATTTTACTATTCAGTGATACTTGGGAGGAGCATATAAATTTGCTCAATCATTTTGCATCTTTATTGCGAAAAAATAGAATCATCCTTTCAGGTAAAAAAATGACTTTTGCAAAAAAAGATATTGATTTTTTGGGCATGAAATATTCCCATGGAGAACACACCTCATGTCCTCATATTTCTAAGTAACATCTCATGTTCTCCGATTTTGGGTTCACAAGGAAGCAAATACAGCAGTGTTTGGGAATACTAAATTAAGTGAGAGATTTTATTCTTATTTTTATACATATATTTCTCCTCTGACAAATATTTTGAAGCAAAATGCCCAGCCATTGAGAAAGGATCAAAAGGATGTAGTGAGCAAGAATAAAAGAGAAGTCTCAAAGTGTTAGAATCTTTGCACATTTCCTCATATGGAAATAAAATATTGCAGACATATGCCAGTAATGAATATTGGAGCGCAATTTTATTTGCAGAAGAAAATATTCATAGAAAAATATATGGTTACGCTAGTGAAAGATTCAAGGATGCTGAACAACACTATCATTCCACGTTCAAGGAGATCCTTGCAGTTAAAAATTGGATTAAAAAGTTTAATTTTCTTCTGATTCACTCACAATTTCTTATACAGATGGTTATGAAGGGTTTTCCAAGGATGATCCAGTTGAATCCAAAGGTCATTCCGAATCTGCAAATTCTCGGATGGGCTGAATGGTTTTGACCATAAAAGTTTCAGGTGAAGCACTTGAAAGGGAAATATAATGTTTTAACTGATTTTCTTTGAAGGGAAGTGTGATGACCCAAAATATGATATTTAATTTAAAGATTCGTTTTTGTGTTATAAGACCTTGAAAATCACTGTTCATCACTCCTTGACTTGCGTGCACAGTCCAAAAACATTTTCGAAGAGTTTTAGTATGAAAAATTGATTAAAATGTGAAATAGAGCTTTAAAACTCAACTGAGTTGACTTTGGTTAACATTTTGAGCAAATGGAGTGGGATTAGTGTTTTGATAGCTCTGGTAGATTCGTATCGTGATTTGGGACTTAGGTGTACGCCTAAAATAGAATTCGGAGGTCCCTAGCTCAAATTATCGCTATTTAACGAAAACTAAAAATTTAAAGGCTAAAGATTTCCAAAGTTTATCTATGGATTTGACTTTTTGATGACGAGGTCAGAATTCGATTCTAGTAATTTGAATAGGTCCGTTATGTCATTTATAACTAGTGTGCAAAATTTGAGGTAAATCGAACTTAATTTGATAGGTTTCGGCATCGAATGTAGAAGTTGAAAATTCTGAAGTTCCTTAAGCTTGTGTTGGGGTATGATTTGTGGTTTTAGCATTGTTTGATGTGATTTGAGGTCTCGACTAAGTTTGTATGATGTTTTAGGACTTGTTGGTATATTTGGTTGAGGTCCCGGGGTCCTCGAGTGGATTCTGGATGGTTAATGGATCAAAATTTGGACTAAAGGAAAATCTGATAATTTGGCCTTCTGGTGTAATCGCACCTGCGGATTTTAGACCGCAAATGCGAGCTTGAAGAAGCAAGACATGCCTCACAGAAGTGCGACCGCATAAGCGGTCCACGCATCGCAGAAGCAGGAAAGAGAGGAAGGGGCAGCCTTGCGCAGAAGAGAACGCTTCTTTGCATAAGCGAGTCTGCAGAAGCGAGTCAGCCCATAGAAGTGACCCCAATTTCCGCAAAAGCAGAACTGCAGATGCGGTCAAGTGTCTGCAGATGCGAAAAAGCCTGGACATAACCCATAAAATCAGAAGATAACTATTTTTACTCATTTTTTAGTTTTGAATCTCGTATTTAGTCGATTTCAAAGGGACTTTTCACTACTTTGAATTGGGTAAGTGTTCTATAACCAAAGGTAATTATATTTCATAAATACATGTCTATATTTATCATTTATTTGGGATTTAGATGGAAGGAATTGGAATTTTTGTAAAACTTTCCATAAAACAAAAAACTTTAGATTTGAAAGTCCATTTGACATCAGAATTTGATAATATTTATATGGTTGGACTAGTCTCAAAACGGATGTTTGGATTTTTTAAGTTTTTCCGAGATTCGAGACGTGGGCCCCACTGTTGATTTTTAGATGAATTTCGGATTTTAATCCGAAAAATGAGATTGAATATATTGCATTGTTTATGACTAGATTCGAGGATTTCGGACACGAATTCCCGAGGCAAAGGTTTATTGGAATCATAAATTTGGTTGCAAGGCGAGGTAAGCGTCGTGGTTAACCTTGACTAGAGGGAGTAGGATTTATTTGTCTATTTTCTACGTGATTTAATATGTGGGTACAATATATATGTGTGGTGACGAGTACTTATGCGTTGTGGTTGAGTCAAAGCATGCTGGAGGAATTTATTTTATTTTGAATAATTGCTTATTTAATTAAGATATTCCTGCTTAAGTTTATTATTGATTATTTGATCATTATTCATGAAAGTTTCATTCATTTAATTATTGTGAATATGGTGCGCAAGAGTGTAAAAGTACGAAGGGTGATGTCGTGCCATATTTATTATTTATACTATCATTGTCACGATGAAAAAAAGGGTAAAAGCATGAAGGGTGTTGTCGAGTCATTTTTGAGTGTAAAAGCACGAAGTGTGATGCCGTGCCATTTTCAGAGAGTGTAAAAACATGAAGGGTGATGCCGTGCCAAAAGAGAGTTAAAGCACGACGGGTGATGCCGTGACAATTATTATTATTTATTTATCAGTTTATGGGAAGAATAAGAGTAAAAGCACGAAGGGTGGTGTCGTGCCATTTTCATATTATTAGTTGCTCATTTTGTTGTTGATGAATTAATTAGCTGCTAAGTGATACTTCTCTTGCTAAAATTATTATATCATTCCCCTTCTCATGTCCCCTCCAAATTTATAAATTGTTATTTATTGTATTATTGTTGCTTCCTATTTGTATATACTTGTACAGTTTGTTTACGTACGTGTATTTCCATAGCCTCATCACTACTTCGTCGAGGTTAGGATCGACACTTACGGAGTACATTACTACACTATGCACTTCTTATGCATATTTTGGAGTTGGTCCCAACGGCGTACCATAGACGTACTCAGAGGAGACTTGAGGTATAACTGCACAGCGTTCGCAGTTCTGAAGTCCCCTTCTATCTTATCTTAGCTTTGTATCATTCTAGTAGCTTGTGCACTTGTGATACCAGATTCGGGGATGAATTGTGATGATTCGGTAGTTATGGTCTTCCGCACTTTATTTCAGTAATTGACTTTTGTTTAATTTAATTTGCTTAAAAAATGGCAAAGATTATTTTAACGTTGGCTTGCCTAGCAAGTGAAATGTTAGGCGCCATCACGGTGCTGAAGGCAGAAATTTCGGGTTGTGACAAGTTGGTTTCAAAGCACTAGGTTACTTAGGTCTCATAAGTCAAGAGCAAGCTTAGTAGAGTTTGAAGGATAGGTACAGAGAAATCTGTACTTATCTCTTAGAGGCTGTGAAGTTTAGGAACAATATCACTTCTTTCTTATTCTATCATGCAATTTTATTTTGTCATCGATGATTGAGCCATTCTATTCTTATTCTCTCGCAGATGGAGAGAACGCGTAATACATCTACCGACAGGCAAGGGCCAGAGCCCCCGATGGCAACTATGACCAAGGGGTAGAGGTCGAGGCCGTGGTTGCGCTAGAGGTTGATGCAAAGGTAGAGGTAAAGCTCAGTCTAGAGCTCGAGCTACAACACCTGTTGTAGAACATCAAGTGGATTTGGAAGTAGAGGTTCCAGCTCAGATCATACCTGTTATACCAGTCTAGGTCCCGGAAGGATTCATAGCAACTCCAGTACTTCAGGACGCTCTAGTCCATTTGGTGAGCCTTATGGAGGGTGTGGCCCAGAATGGTACATTTCCAGTGGCACCAGTAGTCTCACAGGCTGGGGGAGGAGCACAAACTCCCACTACACCCACTCTGGAGCAGATGGTTCCCCAGTATCAGGCTCCAGCAGCCCCGCCAGTTGGGGTAGTTCAGCCAGTTTTTGTGGCACAGGCCGGTGATAGGCTCGCTATGTCTTCTGAGGTCTTATTGAGACTGGATAAGCTTACTATGCTCTTTCTAGTTCCCTTGAGTAGTACACCTTCTGATGAGCCACAGGATTATCTTGACCACTGCCATGAGGTATTGCAGAACATGTGTATAGTTGAGACCAATGGGGTCGATTTGGCTGTATTTTAGATGACTGGTTCCGCCAAGAGGTGGTGGAGAGATTTTACGTTGACCAGACCAGTTGGATTGCCTACATTGACCTGGGAGCAGTTCTCACGGCTATTTATAGTGAAGTTCATCCTTATCAGATTGAACGAATATTACCGCATGCAATTTTAGCATCTACAGTAGGGCAGTATGACTGTTACTTAGTATGAGACCCATTTTGTGGATTTACCCCGTCATGCTCTCCTTTTACTACCTACTGATGGAGAGAGAGTGAGGAGGTTTATTGAGGGACTCAATCACCCTATCAGGCTTCAGATGGCCAAGGAGACCGGAAGTGATATTGCCTTTCAGGCGACTGCTAATGTTGCGAGGAGGATCGAGATGGTTCTTGCACAGGAGAGAGGGCAAGGGTCTGATAAGAGGCCTCGTCAGTTCGGTAGGTTGAGTGGTGCCTCTTCTGGAGGCAGGGGTAATTTTGGTAGAGGCCATCCTCCTAGGCCATTTCATCCAGTGCCCCAGGCATCCCACAGTCCTTCAGATGGTCACAACCCTTACGTGTCTCATTTCGACCAGCTAGCTTACAGTGCACCACCAGCTCCTATAAATGTACCTCCAATCCGGAGTCTTCAGAGTGGTTATCCAGGTCGTCATGGCCAGTTCCAGAGTCAGCAGTCACAACATCCAAATACCTATTATACTTGTGGTGATTCAAAACACATTGCTAGATTTTGCCCTCAGGCATCGGGTAGTTCACATCAGCAGGTTTCCCGTGCTATGATTCCAGCACTAGCTATTCTGCCACCCGCCCAGCCAGCTAGAGGTAGGGGTCAGATAGCTAGAGGTGGATGTCAGGCAGTTAGAGGTGGAGGCCAGCCAGGTAGAGGCCGTCCTAGGGACGCGGTTCATAGTGGTGCGGCCCAACTCCGATTTTATGTTTTTTCCAGCTAGGCTTGAGGTCGAGTCATCTGATGCAGTGATCATAGGTATGGTTCCAGTTTTCCATGGAGATGCTTCAATTCTATTTGATCTAGGATCTACTTATTCATATGTGTCCACCTATTTGGCTTCATATCTAGTTGTACCTCATGATTCTTTGAGTTCTTCTATGTGTGTGTCCACACTGGTGGGAGATTCTATTATGGTAGATCATGTCAATCGTTCGTGTGTGGTTACTATTGGGATTCTTGAGACTAGCGAGAATCATTTACTACTTGACATGGTAGATTTCATGCTATATTGGATTTTCACTCTAAAATGGTGACCTTAGCCATGTGGGGGTTACCTCGACTAGAGTGGAAAGGGACTCTTCGCCATTCTACCGGCAAGGTTATCTCTTATGTGAAAGATTGGCGTATGGTCGAGAAGGGGTGTCTTGCTTATTTGGCTTATATTCGCGATTCCAATGAGAAAGTTCCTTCTATGGATTCAGTTCTAGTTGTCCGTAAATTGCTTGATGTATTTCCTACAGATCTGCCGGGAATGCCACCCGACAGAGATATTGACATTTGTATTGATTTAGCTCCGGGCACTCAGCCCATTTCTATCCCACCATACCGTATGGCCCCACCGGAGTTGAAAGAATTGAAGGAACAATTACAAGAGTTGCTTGATCAGGGAATTATTAGGCCTAGTATCTCGCCTTGGGTGAACCGGTACTATTTGTAAAGAAGAAAGATGGCTCTATACGGATGTGTATAGATTATCGGCAGTTGAACAAGGCCACTATCAAAAACAAATATTCGTTGCCAAGAATTGATGTCTTATTTGATCAACTCCAGGGTGCTAGGGTGTTTTCAAATATTGAGTTGAGTCCGGTTACCATCAGTTGAAGATTAGGGCATTCGTTGACCTTAAGACAACTTTTCGAACTTGGTATGGACATTACGAATTCAGTGATGATATCTTGATTTACTCTAGCAGCCGAGAGGAGCATGAACAACATCTTCGAATTGAGCTTCAGACTAAGAAGAATAATCAGTTATATGCCAAATTTTCAAAATGCGAATTTTAGTTAGACTCAATTGCCCTTTTGGGTCATGTAGTATCGGTAGAAGGCATAAAAGTGGATCTTAAGAAGATTGAGGCAGTTCAGAATTGGCCTAGAGCTACTTCAGCTACAAAGATTAGGAGTTTCCTCGGTTTGGCATGTTATTATTGCTGGTTTGTGGATTGGTTTTCATCCATAGTATCCCCACTGACCAAATCGACCCAAAAGGGATGCCCTATTTAGATGGTCAGACGAGTGTGAGTTGAGCTTTCAGAAGCTCAAAACCACTTTGACTAAAGCGCCAGTGTTGGTATTACCCACAGGTTCAAGATCTTATATGGTGTATTGTGATGCATCCCGTGTTGGGCTTGGTGCGGTATTGATGCAAGATGGTAGGGTGATTGCATATGCGTCACAGCAGTTGAAAGTTCATGAGAAGACTTATCCTTTCCATGACTTAGAAGTGGTAGCATTGTGCATGCAATGAATATTTGGAGGCATTACCTTTACGATGTCTCGTGTGAGGTATTCACTAATCATCGTAGCCTACAATATCTATTCAAGCAAAAAG
The DNA here is from genome assembly GCF_000390325.3 of Nicotiana tomentosiformis. NCBI lineage: Eukaryota > Viridiplantae > Streptophyta > Magnoliopsida > Solanales > Solanaceae > Nicotiana > Nicotiana tomentosiformis. The sequence continues at coordinate 46,854 of NW_027174713.1, read as the reverse complement.
ATCTCAATTTGAGGTATAGAAGATGGTTGGAGTTGTTGAAAGACTATGATATCACCAATTTGTATCACCCCGGAATGTCCAATGTGGTGGCCGATGCTTTGAGTAGAAAGGCTGTGAGTATGAGCAGTCTTGAGTATATTCTGGTTAGTGAGAGACGCTTAGCTGCATATGTTCAGACATTGGCTAATCAATTCATGAGGTTAGATGTTTCAAAACCCTGTCGGGTTATAGCTTGCACAGTCACTCGGTCTTCTCTATATGAGCGTATCAGAGAGCGGCAGTATAATGATCCTCATTTCCTTGTCCTTAAGGACACGGTACGAAATGATGGTGCAAAATAGGTTGTTGTGGGGGAAGATGGAGTTCTACGAATGTAGGGTAGTATTTGTGTGCTTAATGTGGATGGGTTTCGTGAATCAATTCCTGAGGAGGGACACAGTTCCATGTATTCTATTAATCCGGGTACCGACAAAATGTATCAAGATTTGAGGCAACATCTTTGGTGGAGGAGAATAAAGAAGGATATTGTTGCATATGTAGCTCGGTGTCTAAATTGTCAGCAATTCAAGTACGAGCATCAGAGACCTGGTGGTTTACATCAGAAGTTAGAAATTCCTTAGTTGAAGTGGGAGCGTATCACTATGGATTTTGTTGTTGGTATTCCACAGACCTAGAGAAAGTTCGACGCAGTATGTGTCATTGTGGTCAGGTTGACCAAGGAATCACATTTCATTCCAGTAGCAGTTACCTATTCTTCAGAGTGGTTAGCAAAGATTTACATCTGCGAGATTCTCCACCATCACGGTGTGCCCGTGTCTATCATTTATGATCAAGGTATGTAGTTCACTTCGCACTTCTGGAGGGCTGTATGACGTGAGTTTGGCACACAGGTTGAGTTGAGTACAACATTTCATCCACAGATAGACGGACAATGAGAGCGCACTATTCATATATTGGAAGATATGCTTCGCGCTTATGTTGTAGACTTTGGAGGTTCTTCGGATTAGTTCTTACCACTTGCGGAGTTTACCTATAATAACACCTATGAGTCGAGCATTCAGATGGCTCCATATGAGGCATTATACGGAAGACGGCATCGTTCGCCAGTTGGTTGGGTTGAATAAGGAGAGGCTCGGTTGTTGGGTACTGATTTAGTACAGGATGCCTTGGTTGTAGAAAGAGTATTGCTATGGGTTTCACCTATAAAAGGTGTAATGAAGTTTAGAAAGAAGGGCAAGTTGAGCCCTAGGTATATAGGACCCTTCAAAATTCTTGAAAGGGTGGGCAAAGTAGCGTACAGGATTTCATTACCACCTACTTTGTCAGCTTTTCGTCCGGTGTTCCATGTGTCTATTCTCCGAAAATATCATGGTGATCCGTCCCATGTGTTAGATTTTAGCTCAGTCCAATTGGACAAGGATTTGACTTACGAGGAAAAGATAGTAGCTATTCTAGCCCGGCAGGTTGTCTAAGAGTTATCCATCAGTTCGAGTTTAATGGAGAGGCCAGCCGGTAGGAGCATCTACCTGGGAATCAGAGTCGGATATGCAGAGTAGATATCCACACCTTTTTACCAGCCTAAATACTTTTTCTAATGACATACGAGGACGAACGTTTGTTTTAGAGGTAGAGACTGTGATGACCTAAAATGTCATATTTAATTTAAACATTCATTTCTATGTTATAAGACCTCAAAAAACACTTTTCATCACTCCTCGACTTGCGTGCGCAGTCTGAATAATTTTTCGGAAAGTTTTTATATGAAAAATTGATTAAAATGTGAAATAGAGCTTTAAAACAAAACTAAGTTGACATTGGTCAATATTTTGAGAAAACGGAGTTGGATCGGTGTTTTGATATTTTTGGTAGATCCGTATCGTTATTTGGGACATGGGCGTATGCCCGGAATCGAATTCGGAGGTCCCTAGCTCAAATTAACGTTATTTAACGGAAACAAGAAATTTAAAGGCTAAAGATTTCCATGGTTTGACCACAGATTTGACTTTTTGATATCGGGGTAGGAATCTGATTCTGGAAATCTGAATAGGTCTGTTATGTCATTTATAACGTGTGTGCAAAATTTGAGGTCAATCGGACTTGATTTGATAGGTTTCGACATCGAATGTAGAAGTTGAAAATTCTGAAGTTCCTTAAGCTTGAATTGGGGTATGATTCGTGGTTTTAGCAGTGTTTGATGTGATTTGATATCTAGACTAAATTTGCATGTTTTAAGACTTGTTGGTGTATTTGGTTGAGGTCCCGGGGGCCTCCGATGGATTCTAGATGATTAACGGATCAAAATTTGGACTTAGGGAAAATCTAAAATTTTGGCCTTCTTGTGTAATCACACCTGCGGATTTTTGACCGCAAATGCGAGCTCGCAAAAGTGAGCCATGCCTCGCAGAAGCCGACAGTCCGCAGAAGAGGATGGGATGTCGCAGAAGCACGACCACAGAAGAGGTCCACGCATCGCAGAAGCGGGAAAAAAGGAAGGGGCAGCATTGCACAGAAGCGTACGCTTATTCGCAGAAGCAGACTCTTATCCGCAAAAAGTGAGCCAGCCCACAAAAGCGAGCCACTCAACAAAAGCCAGCCCCGGTCAAGTGTCCGCAGATCCGAAAAAGCCTGGACAGAACCCATAAAATCGGAAATTAACCATTTTTACTCATTTTTTAGTTTTGAATCTCGGATTTAGGCGATTTCAAAGGGATTTTCACGACTTTGAATTAGGTAAGTGTTCTATAACAAAAGGTGATTATATTTAATTAATCCATGTCTATATTCATCATTTATTTCGTATTTAGATGGAAGAAATTATAATTTTTGTAAAACGAAATATTTAAGATTTGAAGGTCCATTTGACATCAGAATTTGATAATTTTTGTATGGTTGAACTTGTATAAGAAAGGGTGTTCAGATTTCGTAAGTTTTCCGAGATTCGAGATGTTGGCCCCATTGTTGATTTTTGAGATGAATTTCAGATTTTAATCCAAAAAATTAGTAAATTGATATGGAATTAAATCCTACGATTTGTATAGAGTATATTGAATTGTTTATGACTATATTTGAGTATTTTGGACATGAATTTGCGAGGAAAAAGTTTATTGGAATCTTGAATTTGGTTGCAAAGCAAGGTAAGTGTTGTGGTTAACCTTGACTTGAGGGAGTAGGATTTAATTGTCTATTTGCTACGTGATTCAATGTGCGAGTACAACGTAAATGTGAGGTGACGAGTACTTATGCGTTGTGATTGAGTCAAAGCATGCTGGAGGAATTTATATCATTTTGAATAATTGCTTATTTAATTACGATATTCTTGCTTAAGTATATTATTGAATATTTAATCATTATTCATGAAATTTTTATTGATTTAATTATTGTTTAATAAGGTGAGAAAGAGTGTAAAAACACGAAGGGTAATGTCGTGCCATTTTTACTATTTATACTATCATTGTCATGGTGAGAAAGAGTGTAAAAGCACGAAGGGTATTGCCGTGTCATTGTTGGGTGTAAAAGCACGAAGGGTGATGCTGTGCCATTTTCAGAGAGTATAAAAGTACGAAGGGTGATGCCGTGCCAAAAGAGAGTTAAAACACGAAGGGTGATGTCGTGCCAATTATTATTATTTATTTATCAGTTTATAGGAGGAATGAGAGTAAAAGCACTCAGGGTGGTGTCGTGCCATATTCATATTATTAGTTGCTCATTTTATTGTTGACGAATTAATTGGCTGCTAAGTGATACTTCTCCTACTGAAATTATTATATCATTCCCCTTCGCATGTCCCCTCCCAATTTATAAATTATTATTCATTGTATTATTGTTGCTTCGTATTTGTATATACTTGTACATGTTGTTTACGTACGTGTCTTGTCATAGCCTCATCACTACTTCGTCGAGCTTAGGATCGACACTTACGGAGTACATGGGATCAGTTGTACTCATAATACACTCTGCACTTCTTGTGCCGATTTCGCAGTTGGTCCCAACGGCGTACCATACACGTGCTCGGATTCACCTACTCAGAGGAGACTTGAGGTATAAATGCACAGCGTCCGCAGTTCTGAAGTCCCCTTCTATCTTATCTTAGATGTGTATTATCTTTCAAACAACTTGAATTTTATTCAGACCTTTATTTGTATCATTCTAGTAGCTCGTGCACTTGTGACACCAGATTCGGGGATGTATTGTGATGATTCGGTAGTTATGGTCTTCCACACTTTATTTCAGTAATTGACTTCTATTTTATTTAATTTGATTAAAAATGGTTAAGATTATTTTAACGTTGGCTTGCCTAGCAAGTGAAATGTTAGGCGCCCTCACGGTCCTGAAGGTGGAAATTTTGGGTCATGACATGAAGGTGAATTAGCCAAAAGGTTTATGCTACAAAAGCACACGAAGAAGACTAAATCAACAATTCAAATGTTCATTTTCTCACATGAGCCAGGCCAGGTTCTCCATCATTACATCATCCACCAGAGTTGTTTGATTTTTAATATCCTATTGATCCGTCCATCTTATTAGGGCGGAGTGTTTTTATGAACTCAAAGATTTTTGAAACTAAGGAGGTTCCATACTAGCACCTTTTGGATTTAATCCAGAATTTTCACTATGCCATGTGTTCATAGCGTAGGCCAAGAATTTTTCACAAGAGCTCTTATGGTTCTTTTTATATCTCTACCACCAATACCATTTTCTCATTGAATTCAAGTGCCGTGAATTTTGAGACTTTGACACTCTTGAACCCTTCCTAAAAATATTTGTATTGTGGTTCAAACCTCAAAGATATTGGGTTCACATTTTCATTCTCGTGGAGTCAAAATATTTATGTTCTACAGGCCATTTAGTGTGATCAAATGAACTATAAGGTGATGCTTACGGTGTCCTTTTGGTTTCATTTTTCGGTCACAATCCGAGCAATGAAAAAGGAGTACGTTGAAGCTCAGATGATTATTTTTCAGCAAAATAAGTGTCTTCCAGAGGAGACATGACCAGGTGAGGAAGGAAGTTCGAATTATTCTTCCACTCACCCCCCATTGGAAAAATGTTAAGATATCACTTAAGGAATACAAGGAAATGCTTGAAGACTCGCTAGCAGAAATTTTTAAGATAAATTTAAATGAGGATATCAGTACTTGTCCTAGAAGAAAAAAGGTAAAAGAGTAGGAATTATTGAAGAAAAGCATCCGCATGCAAAGAGATATTTCACAAGTGCTGAAAATTAAAGGATAGAAGGGTTAAAAAGCAAGTATAATGCATAATCATGAGTCAGGAAATAATTTGCATAAGTCTTCCAAACCTTTATAGCCAACTTTCCGTCCATAATCCCCATTTTTCCTAATCTATAAAACTGCACAAGTATCACCATTTTCAACTCTTAACCCGCTAAGTAAGTACCCATTTGAAGAAATAAAATTTTTTACACCTTATTTATCCTTTTCACCACTCTACCCCATAAGAAATTACCATGGAAAAACAAGCAATCTACTTAAGTTTTTCACCATTTAGCCACTTTAAACCACCAAAGGTAACCATTAAAATACAAATATATATCAATAAAGTTTCCTACCCATTTCAATCCATAAAATGTTTCAAGTTCTATGCCATGCAAATACTATTCAAGAGTCCATCATATCATCAAAGAAAAGTCATCCATGTCAAGCCATAAATTTACCCAAATCCAATGGCATGACAATACTATTCATCGGTCCCTTTAGCATCATCCATGTCTTGTCCAAACTAATTTTAAAACCCAAGGCCATGAAATTGTTTTTCCAGCTCTTGATTATGCTTTTATGTTTTGTTTATTAGCCAAATAAGGATCTTACATTGTAAGGCTTTTATGTTTGTTGTAGTTTTTTTGCACCACTTGTACTATGTAATTAAATAAGAGTAGTACATGAGGATATATCCTAGGTAAGTACTGATTCCTCCTAAGATTCTTCAGAAGAAGAACTTCCTCCCATTTTCATGAATCAGCCTAGGGAACTTGAGTCTCCAAAGTTGACGATGATCAAGATGGGATGATTGGTGAACCCATTATACGAAGGAGATATGATTCTACCATAACCAAATAGATAATGAATAATGATTTAATCATAGGAAAGAAATATTGCTCATGCAAGATGCTAAAGAAGAAGTTCAGAAGATTCAGGTTTTCCAAATTCTCAAGCGACAAGTCCAGGTTTAGAAGAAAAACAAAATACTTTAGAAGGAGAAGGCCATGCAAAGATAAATATAGCCTGTTTTATTTGTAATAAAGACATTTTGCGCAGAACTGCCCGTAGTTCAAGCATTCTATTAGACTTTTCTCTGAAATTCCGATAGAGAATATACCCAGGTCCTCATATTTCTCAGTAACTTTTCAAGTTAACCGATACTGAGTTCACAACGATGCAAATCTAGCAGTTTTTGGGAATAATAAATTATGTGAGATATTTTATTCCTAATGTTTTTACACATATTTCTTCCCTCCCAAAAATGTTGAAGAAAAATGCCCAGCCATAGGGTAAGGAACAAAATGATGCAATGAAAAAAATAAAAGAGATATCCCAAAGTATCAAATCTTTGCACATTTCCTCTAGTGGAAAGAAAATATTACAGACAGATGCCAGTAATTAATTTTGCAGCGCATATGTTAGACAAAGAAAATGGTTAGAGAAAAATATGTGGTTAATTGTTTAATTATTTTTAATTCACTGACAATTTCTTATAGAGATGGATATGAAGGATTTTCCAAGGATGATTCAGTTGAATCCAATGGTCATTCTGAATTAGCAAATTCTCGGATGGGCTCAATGGTTTCTCCATACAAGTTTCAGCCCAAGCACATTAAAGAAGAAGATAATATTTTTAGTGATTTTCTTTGAACGCAAGGTGATTTTTTCAAAAGGTTTCTGCAACAAAAGCACATGAAGATGAATAAATCAGCAGTTCAAATATTCATATTCTCACATGAGCCACACCCCGGTTCTCCATCATTACATCACCCGCCAGAGTTTGATTTTTCATATCCTATTGATCCGTCCATCTTATTAGGGCGAAAAGTATTTATGAAATCCATGTTTTTTGAAACTAAGGAGGTTCCATACTAGCACCCTTTGGTGATTATCTGGAATATTCACTATGCCGTGTGTTCATAGCGTGGGCCAAGATGTTTCCAAAGGATCTCGTATGGTTCACTTGATATCTCTATCATCAATACCACAATCTCATGGAATTCAAGTGGCATGATTTTCGAGACTTTGACAATCTCGAACCTTTCCTAAAAAATATTTGGTGTGGTTCTAACCTCAAAAATATTAGGTTCATCATTTTCATTCTTGTGGAGTCAAAATATTTATGTTCCACATGCCATTTAGTGTGATCAAAAGAACTACAAAGGTGATGCCTACGATGCCCTTTTTGTTTCATTATCCAATCACAGTCATAGCAATGGAAAGGGAGCACGTTGGATCTCATAGGCTCATTTTTCAGCATAATAAGAGTCTTCGGGAGGAGATATGGCCAGGAGAGGAAGGAAGTTTGAATTATTCATCCACCCACCTCCATTGGAAAAATGTTAAGACATCAATTATGGGATAAAACAAAATGCTTGAAGACTTACCAGACACCTATGACATTTATCCATCAAAAAATGCTAAGATCAATTTAAGTGGGGAATATCGGTACTTCGTCGCTGACGAAGAAAGTTAAAAGAATAGGAAATATAGAAGAAAATCATTCGCACGCAAAGAGATAGTTGACAAGAGCTGAAAAGTGAAGGCTAGAATGGTTAAAAGATAAGCATAATGCATAATCATGAGCCAAGAAATAATTTGCATAAGTCTTCTTAAAACTTTTTAACCAACTTCCCTTCCATAATCCCCCTTTTTCCTAAACTAAAAACTGCACAAGTGTCTAAAATAAATTTAACCTCTTAACTCTCTAGGTAAGTACCCATTTGAAGAAATAAAAGTATGTACACCTTTTTTTTATCCTTTTCACCACTCTACCCCACAAGAAATTATTATGAAAAAACAAACAAATCTACACAAGTTTTTCACTTTTTAGCCACTTTAACCAACCAAAGGTTACCATAAAATACAAGTATATCGATTAATATGCCTACCCATGTCAAGACATAAATTTACCCACGTTCTATGCCATCCAAATACTATTCGAGGGCCCGTTACGTCATCCAAATACTAAAAAGAAAATATTTTAGACATATGCCAGCAATGAATATTAGAGCACAATTGTGTTTGAAGAAGAATAAGGCCAAAAAAAAATATGTGGTTACGCTAGTGGAAGATTCAAGGATGCTGAACAAAACTAACATTCCACTTTCATTGAGTTTCTTTATGTGGTTACTACAGCTTCCTTGAACCTGATTACGGATATTGCTCCTATTCAGGACTATGCACATAACTTAGAGGATCACAAGAGGCTACAACAAGTTGCTCGAGATCACAACTAGGGTCAATCTAAAATAGCCCGGCCCACGAGAGATATAGGAGGATTTCGAGGCTGTTTAGGTCCCCATTGCTTCGGTAGTCACCTAACTTGGAGACTAGCATTCAATCATAGTCTTATGGAAAATTTTGAGAACGGACCACGTATTTAGGTCAGGGCCAAAATTTCCAAGGGCAGAGTTTGCAGAATATTGGGGATACTAACAGGATGCGACTCTTGAAGCAACGTTGTAGTCGATGTTGTAGGAGTCATTTTGGGCATTTTTTCCAGGATTCGAATTTGTGTTTCTCATGCGGGCCGCCTGGTCACATCATGCGCTTTTTCCCAGTAAGAAATCTGGGTGGCGTGCTACCGCCTATGGGGTAGGTAGCAACCTTTTTATTGACAACACATCCTCGTGAGCAAGGTATACGACTGCCGATTGGAAGGGATAGAGGTAGAGGTGGAATGCCCATGTCCAGCCCAAGTGGGCAATAAGAGAAATCGCACTTATGTGTTGACAGGATGTCAGAATTTAGAGACTTCACCAAACACGATCATAGGTATATTATCTGCACTTTTCATTAGTGTATATGCTTTGGTAGATAGGTTCTACCATGTCGTATAGTAATCCATGTGTTGCTGGTTAATCTGGTAAAGTATGTATTGCTACGACAACCGTTTGAGCTATCCACGCTAATGGGCATGTCCGTGATATTTAGGCGAGTGTATCGAGATTGCGATGTGATGATTTATTATCACCTTAACTTGACCGATTTGATTGAATTAAAATGGTAGAATTTAATGTCATTATGGGAATTGATTGGCTGGCCTCTTGTTAAGCCATAGTGGATTGTTGGAGTAAAGTATTTCGCTTTAACTTTCTGGGAGAGCTCGTTATCGAATTGAATGGCAATGTCGTAGAGCCATAAGGGAAGCTTATTTCTTACCTTAGGGCCCGAAAGATGATCACAAAAGGATGTTTCTATCAGATGGTATGGGTACAAGATGGAAAAGTATCCCACCCTTTAGTCAATTTTGGTCGTTAGTGAATTTCCTAATGTGTTCCTGGATTGAGTTTTCTATCGATGTGCCACTCGATATTCAGCTTATATCTATTCATCCATACAAAATGGCTCATGCGGAGTTTAAGGTTAACATACTAGTTGAAGGAACTTATTGATAAGGGCTTAATTCGACCCACCACTTCCCCATGGGGAGCTTAAGTGCTATTTGTTTGAAAGAATGATGGTTCGTTAAGTATGTGTATTTATTATCGACAGCTAAATATGGTGACCATCAAGAGAAAGAATTAACTTCCTTGGATCGATGATATTGTTTGATCAATTGCAAGGTGTCTAAGTATTTTTCGAAGATCGATCTCAGATCTGGATATCATCTTCTAAGGATCAAGGAAGAAGATGTTTTGAAGACATCTTTTCGGACCAAATATGTCCACTACAAATGTCTCATTATGTCAAGTGGCCTTAACAACGCACCATCAGCCTTAGTTTTATCGGAAGAGTTAACTCCTTTAGCATGTTAGTTTGGAGATTAGATGATTCGCCTTCATTTTTCTTTCTTTTAGGGACATGTTGGAGTGCAGGACTTACTTCCTTGCCATAACACGCAATATCCGCTCTATGAGATTTATTCGCGTTGGGTTGTACCTCCTTAGTAACAGCTTTGGCGGTACCATCAATTACCTGAGCTCTTTTAGTTGTGGGCTCATCATTCTTGCTTTTCATGCCATCATCAGCTTTTAGCTCCTTCACAATGCGATTCTTCAAGTATAACTTTGCATCGGCAAAGTGTGACTCAGCCTCGGTGAATGGCTCATCATCAGTAACTATCTTCTTCTCGACTTCACCCTCGCAGTACATCAAACATTGATGGTAGGTAGATGGAACCACTTTATTCTCATGTATCCAAGGCCTTCCGAGCAAGACGTATGAAGTTTTTGCATTGATCACATGTAGCCATGCACTTGGTTGCATATCTTCAATGGTAATTCCTAACCTGATTGCACCTATGGCTCTTTGCCCCCCTTGGTTGAATCCTTGGATCATCACTCGACTTTCTGAGAGTTCGTTCATGGGAATACCAAGTTCTTTCATAGTGCAAATTGGCAAAATGTTCACTGAGGATCCTCCATCAACCAAAATTCTATTTACCATTTCATCACGCATATAGCCAACTAGGTACAATGGGCGGTTATGAAGAGTGTCACCTAGTAGAAGATCGTCATTTGTGAACATCACTTTTTCCTCACAAGCATTAACTTATTGAGGAGTGGACTCGATGAGCTTTTCGGAAGATATTACCAACAGTAGGTTATCACTCTTTTCTTTCCCTTCATCAACATGACAAAAAGAGGCATCGATACCCCCATGGGAAATCTTCATGCGGAACCAACTTGGTAAAAACTCCTCCAAGATCACTGGATTTCATGGCTTTGAGCATGGTGCACCTCCGCTTTTGCTTTCTTTAAGTCTTTAATCGGATTCCATCTACTTTGTCTTCTTACCATCATTTTCCTTGTTGGTTGTTTTACTGATTCTTTTCATGGGCTCCTTCTGTGGTGCCTACGACTAGTCACCAATATCCAACCTTCATCATCATTAGGTTGATTGACTTCATCTTTGTCGTTCTCTAGTAATTCTTCATCTTTACTTTCTTGAAAACCACATAATTCATCCGGACTGAATGAGCCAAAGGTGATAGATACTTGGTTTGCGCTTGCTTTCTCATCTTCAAGCACGATCTTCTTTTCGTGAGCCAAGTCCTTAACTTTGTCCTTGAAGACAAAGCACTTCTCTAGAGGGTGGCTTACAAGTCGATGGTATCTGTAGTAATTTGGGTCATTTGTTTTCCTAGCGTCATTTGGCTGCTTCATCTCTGAAAGCCCAATGAGATTTAACTCGAGGAGTTTTTCGAAAGCGGCTGGCACATCAGAATCCAGAAATGGGTACTCTTTCTCTTGCATTTCTTTTAGAGTCAACTTTCCACTTGGTGTATTTTGAAACTAAGTGGATTTCATACTCTGCTTGTTGCTCACCTTCGTCGTGAACTTCACAGGTGATGTGTTGACATTCATAGCTTCTTTGTTTTCAGATCCTGGTACAAACTTGCTCCATTTTCTGACTTCTTGCTTATCGTTCCCTTTGCGAGGATCATAGATGGGCAGCCTTTCATTTCAAGTGAAGGCCATGCTCAATTCCATGTCGTGGGCTTGAGTTGCAAGTTCTGCAAATGTGCTAGGCTTGATACCTTACAAGATGTAGTGCAATCCCCAATTCATGCCTGGGATGTACATCTCTATGCTAGAAGCTTGACTAAGCCTGTCTTTACAGTTGAGGCTTGCATCTCTATGCTATAAAAGAGATTGAGGAACTCTTGCTCTAGTTGATACCAGCTATCAATAGATCCCGCCTCAAGGTCAGTATACCAATCAAAAGTATTTCCTTTTAGCGAGCGGATAAAATGTTTGACAAGGTAATCTTTATAATTCCCAGCGTTATTGCATGTCTCAACGAAGTGCACCACATGTTGCTTTGGATTCCCTCTACCATCAAAATATTAAAACTTTGGAGGTTGATATCCAGCAGGCATCTTCAACATATCGATCCTTGAAGTGTACGGCTTTGTGTAGGTAAAAGAGGACCTGGAAGCGACTTCATATTTGTTTTTTTATAGTCCCTCAAATGAACTCCTTTAGTTGATTGATTGGAATCATCCCTTCCGAAGAGACTGTAATTTCCTTAGTGGATGCAACTTATCGTGGGGGAGGATCAATCTCTTGAACTTCTGGGAGTTTTTTAGCTGCATGGGTGGAATCTTCTTCCATTGAGATTCCCACACTATTTGTTAGCTTGTCGATTCTAGCATCTTGATTTTGCATGCATTTGGTCAAGCCAGTGATTGCTTCCGTCATGTTTGCCAACTGCTCCTCCACAGATGAAGTGTTTGTCACCATGGCTTGCATGATTGTTGTGGACAATGGAGAGTAGCATGGATTTTCACACAGATTGATCCTTGATTGGCTCACGCTATGTCGTGTAAGAGGGGAGGATCCATCACTTGAAGCATCATCATTTTCCCTCACAGCAGAGTGCTTGGATTCGGAGAGGTCAAATAGAGCAAAAGTTTTCTTGATCTTTTCAGTAATATAGCTTCCTCATTCGAGTGCATTTATGGAAGATCTTGCTCCTTTTGAGGATGAAGATCCAAAAATGGGGGTTGATGTGGACAGCACATGGAGTGCTTGTTGTCCTAACGATCTTGCTTTGCTCCTCGTAACTGGTCCAAATCTTCCAAAAGTAACATCGAGTATGCTTTCCATATCAGCATAGAACCTGGAATTAGTAGCCTTGACGGAAGTTGAACTGGAGTTGATTTTCTTTGAAGCCATTTCAATGTTCTTGAACTTTGATGACTGAAAAGTTGAGATGAGAGGTAGAGATTGTCCCACTGGGCGTGGCAGAATTTGTAGACAATAAATTTGCGTCAAGAAAATAATCGAGATCGAAAAATATCGCAACAATCGTAGTATGTGATTTGAAATAATTTGAGTGTACGATCTCTGTGAATCCTCTGATTCTTCTTTCTAATAGTAAATAAATTCAAGGGCCTTTGAGCTTGATCTTGAATCTATATTTGTTTCCACGAACAATGGTCTTGAATTCAACTAGCACGAACTTTGATTTGAACTCGTACTCCTTGAATCTTGATTTGTTCTTCGTTCTTGAAGCTTGAAACTTGTAGAGAAATTTGCGGCGTTTGATCCACGATTTCTCTCTTGCTTCTTGTTATAACTTCTGGTCTCTTTTCTGGGTTTTGAAGACCCTATTTATAGTTGTGGAAGGGAGGAGTTGTGATAAGAGCAAACTCTTTCCGACCAATCAAATTGATGTATGACATGGCTGCATTTGATTGGCCAGAAAATGTCACTTGCACACGTGGTGCGATTTCATTAGCCTTTTAATTTGACTTGGAATGCCTTGTTATTTTGACATGTGGCAAGGTCCTATTGGCTCTTCCATTTGACGTGGTGTGCCACGTCATTTGACATGTGGCATTGAGCATCTAGGAAGATGTCATCTTGGGCCTAATGAAGTGGGCTCATCGCTTGTAGCCCAATTAAACGGACTTATATACTTAATCCAATTATATTATCCCAAAATATTTATTTGTACTAATATATTGAAAAAATGGTCCAATTTATTTTACTGAATTTATATCCAATAAATTCTATATGCCTACAAATGCCCCCTGCTTCGAGACTTGTTGAGGTATAGGCTTGTCGTAACCGAAAACGGGTCACGAAGTATTGCTAACTTGTCAAATTTGGTTAAACTACTCTCTTAGAATTGAATTCCATGACGTTTCCGTTAGTTTCAACTATGGTTGTCTCAAGTTCCTTATTCTATGTTTCGAGATGTTCCCAATAAACTTGATTGTCACGAATAAGCAAATTGTCGAGAATTATGTATTCAAAATGTGTTCCGAATGTTCCTATCACATACTTTTATCCTTCGAGAATGTGTTCAAGAATGATATGTGCATTAAAATGTTATGGCTTTGAGTCTAGTTTCAAATGAAAGTTGTGATGCCAACTTGTGTGAGAAATATTCGATGTGCTTAAGACTCCTAATTACTCATATGTATACATGAAGTCTTGATTGGAAATGCCTTGTTGTTGATAATATATAAAGATGCTTGAAAGTGAAAAAAGTGAGTTGAAGATATAAAGTGTGGCCATTGTGCCAAGAATGAAAGTTATACTTGAGGCCAATGGTGCCAATAAAATGAAATGATGTGAAAAAGGTTATGAAATGAGCCTTGATTCAACTATTCCGAATTGACTTCGAAGATAGATTTGCATAAAAGCTTATGTACTCAAGTCATGCCCAAATATGGTTGTTTTAACTAATGCTATTTATGAGTATTTTCAATATGTTTTGCGTTCTCATATATTCATGAGTGGAAATTGTGTATTGCCCTTTTTGGGGAAAAGTAATTCAAGAATAAATGGTGTGTTACTTATTTATGATTTTAACTTGTGCTTCGATTGTCAATCATTTTACTCCATTTCTTTGAAAGAAATCAATTTTGCTTAAATTCTTCATTTTTAATGAACTTATTTGTGATTTCCGAAATATTATATATGTTGATATTCGTGATGACGATCCATGAAAGCATAGAAATGAAGGTGTGGAATATGAAATACAGTCATTGTGCCATGAATGAAGAATCATATGTATGGCCAAGAAAGACAATGAGATAATGATGTTGTAAGAGGATGAAACCGCCATTGAGGCTATAAATGGTGTGAAAGGTTATGAGGTAAATGCATTTGTATTGTTGTTTTCTTTGTATTCAAATCAAAAAATAAATTTGGGAGTATCGATAGTCACCGAGGAAGGGTAGATTGAAATAACCTAACCCTGAAACTAAACGTGCCGGTGTAGGAGTGTATTATGATTATTCCCCTTATTTGGGATGACATTGATGTGATATAATTATTCCCCTTATTTGGGATGAGATTGATGTGATAACATCATTCCCCTTAATTTAGATGATATGATTGATATAAAAGGATGATGTCGATCCACACGACATTGTGGTGAGATGGCCTAGCGGATCTGGTGATGATCGGACACCATGCCGCACACATGGTGGTGATGGTGTAGGAAATTTTAATTGAAATTGTGATTGTGGTTGATGTCTCTAATGAGATGGTCTAGCCGATCGGGTCGTGATCAGACTCCGTGCTAAAAGTACGGTGTCATTGAGAGTGATGGTGGTTGATGTCTCTAATGAAATGGACTAGCCGATCGGGTCGTTGTTGGACTCCATGCTAAAAGTACAGTGGTATTGGTATTGTGAATATTGGTATTGTGAACATTGGTATTGTGAATGGTGATAGTGTGTATAGTGGTATATCGGTGCTAAAGATCTCCCAACAAAAAATAATATTTTCCAAAAATAAAATTGGATATCATTGATTGTTGATTATTGTTTCTATGGTTTTCCCTTTTATTTGGCATTCTATTTTGAAAAAGGATAGTTATCTTTACATACTAGTACTATTCCATATTTACTAACGTCCCTTTTGCCGGGGGTGCTGTATCTTCAATTGATGCAAGTGGTTCATCAACGGTCAGCATTGGTCCTCGTTAGCAGTCACTCTCTATTCAGCAGGTTTTGGTGAGCGCTAATCTATTCCGGGCATGATGTCCTTTAAGTTGTACATTGCCCTTTAAGGTATAGCCGCAATCTTATTGCCGGCACTTCCATACTACTCTTATGTTAAACTTAGAGGCTCCGTAGACAGGTTGTGGGTTGTGTTTTATAAAGGGAATTGAACTATAAATGTTGTTATTTGGAGTTGTATAAGACGATCATATGACTTCATATGGATGGAACCAATAATAGATGATCATATGACTTCATATGGATCAAACAAAGACGATCGTGACACAACACAAACAAAAACCCATCTAGGCACTGAAATATCCAACCTCATGAATCTATTAGCCAAAGATTGAACATCCAAAGCTAACGATCGCTCCCTAATTGGAATAAAAGCAAGACTCCACATGCTCTCATCCTTCCTAATCAAAGTATAATCCACCAAATTGGCCTTTCAGGGATGATAAAGAATGGTGATATCATCGTCCTTTAGTAGCTATAACCACCTCTGTTGTGTCGGGTTCAGAACCTTTTTGTTTGAATAAGTGTTATAGTCTCATGTGATCCGTGCACACCTCAAATGTCACACTATAAAGATAGTTCCTCCGATTCATAAGCGCGTGCACAATGGATGCTAACTCAAAATCGTACATCGAGTAGTTATTCTCGTAAGGCTTCAACTCACAATATATTGCTTAGATGTTGTCATTTGGCTTGACTAATGCCCCGACGATCTTTATGGACTTGATGAACCGAGTGTTCAAGCCTTATCTAGATTCCTTCATGACTATCTTCATTGATGATATTTTCATTTACTTCTGCATTCGAGAGGAGCATGAGCAGCACCTACGGTAGTGCTTCAGACTTTGAAGAATCGTCAATTATATGCCAAGTTTTCAAAGTGTGAGTTCTGGTTAGACTCGATTGCCTTTTTGGTTCATGGGGTGTCATACGAGGGTATCAAGGTGGATCATAAGAAGATTAAGGCAGTTCAGAACTGGCCTAATCCTACTTCACCTATAGAGATTCGAAGCTTCTTGGTAGCTAACTATCATCAGTTCATGGAGGGTTTTTCATCTATGTCTGTCCTATTGACCAAGTTGACCTAGAAGGGTGCTCTTTTTAGATGGTCCTACAAGAGTGAGGCGAGATTTTACAGGCTCAAGACTACATTGACTATAGCTCAAGTGGTTGTGTTTCCTACAAGTTTGGGATCTTACACTGTGTATTGTGATATATTGCGCATTGGAGTTGGCATAGTATTGATGTAGGACAATAAGGTGATTGCCTACACGTCTCGTAAGTTAAAGGTTTACGAGAATAATTACCTTGTGCATGATTTGGAGTTTGCATCCCCTATTCACGCTCTCATGATTTGGAGTCACTATCTATACGGGGTTCCACATGAGGTCTATACCGACCATCAAAATCTCCAACACCTATTCAAGTAGAAAGACCATAATTTGCTGCAGTGGAGATGAGCTTTGGCCAACCGGTTCCTCAGGATTGATGTTTTGAAGCTTAACATGGTTATTGCTTGTGTTGTGGCACAGCCATCGTTTTCGAAGCGTATCAAAGCTCGGTATTTTAATAATCCTCACTTGTTAGTGTTGAAAGACATGCTTAGTGGTGTAGTGATAAGGAGGTTGTAATTGGAGATAATGGTGTTATGTAATGACCCGGCTGGTCATTGTATGTATTTTTCACTCATTTCCCCCGTTTGATGCTTTACATATGTGTATTTGTGATTATCTGACTTGTGGGGGATAGTTAGTTTGGTTTCGGGGGAATTTTAGATTGAGTTGGGACACATAGTCCGTTGGCTGGAGGCTTAAGTTGTAAGCATTGGCCAGAAGTTCAGTTTTGTGTAGATGACCCAAGAATGGTGCTTTGATGCTTCCAATAGATTAGTATGGTGTTTTGGACTTAGGTGTATGCCATGATTTTGATTTGGGGTTTTCTACATTGATTTGGTTCTATTTGGCAAAAATTAGTAAGTTAAAGGTTTATAAGACTTATAGGTTTGACCAGGAGTTGAATTTGATGATTTGAGGTTCAGACTGTGGTTTCGGGAGTTGGAATAGATCCGCCGTGTCATTTGGGACTAGAATGTAATATTTGAGGTAATTCCGAGTTTTTTAGGCATATTCGACGTAAGTTTAGAATTTGGAAATTTGGATTAGTTCCTTATGTTCGAATTGAGGTGCGGTTCATGGTTTTGATGTTGTTTTGTATGATTTGAGGCCTCGAGCAGATCCATGTTATGTTTTGGTATTGGTTGGTGTGTTTGGATAGGGTCCCATGGGCCTCAGGCGTGTTTTAGATTTATTTCGAATAAGTTTGATTTATGATGGCATTGTTGAAGATTGCTGAGTCTTGTGTTTTCTCATCTACGGAATTGTGGTCACATATACAAAGCCGCAGAAATGGATGATGTTACACACAAGCAGTCTGGGCTAGAGGCTAGAGGAAGACTGCAGATGTAGAAGTTGGAATGTAGAAGCGATTTCACAGAAGCGGTAGGAGGACCGCAGACGTTGTTGGTCGGGAATAAGCCATTCCCGCATCTTCAATCGATTTTCCGCAAATGCAACATTTTGGACCGCAAATGCGGAGTCGATTGACAGTTTATTACATTTAGAGGGTTTGTCATTTTTCATTATTTAGAGTTGTGGAGCTTGGCTATATGCTATTTTTGGAGGGATTTCATAACAATTGGAGGGGTAAGTACACTAATGGATTTTGGTGTTAGATATTAATTATCAATGGATTATTATACCTAGTTTATGTGAATTAAAGGGGGAATTTGGTGGTTTTTGACTATGGTTTTAGAGAATGGAAATCAATGACTTGTGGTTTGGATTTGGACGAAACACACATATTTGGACTCGTATTGGAATAGGTGTTCAGGATTTGTAAGTTTTGTCAGGTTCAAGGGTGCGAGCCCAGGGCTGACTTTGTATAATTGCACCAAAATCTCAGCTTTACTGTTTGGTGTTTCTTTCGATGGCTTCTATTGATATTATAAAGTTGTTTTGGCTAGATTCGAGCCATCTGGATGTTGATTCACACGGGGAGGGCTTTCTAAAGTACTGATTTAGCTTGCTTGAGATAACTATCTTACCTAAACTTGGTTGAGGAACTACTTGGCTGACATATTAGTGAAAGCTACATGCTATGGGTGGAGCACATATGAGGGGATTGAGCACATGTGCATATACCAGGGTATTATCCATGCTCAGGGTAGTGTTTAGGCTATTATACGCCTTGAATCGATTGCTAAGCTTCATGTTATCATACGTCTTATGTTGTATTCCCTTCGTGAGCTATTTGGAATCATGTTAGAGATTATTTGTTGATTGATCTCCTATTCAAACATGTTAGTTGCTATTCTTGTGGCGTAATCACCTGACTAGAACTGTGGTAGCACACTTCGCACATTCCTACACTATAGCATGTCACTTATATCAGTCAATGCGTATGTAAATTTATATACATTGTTCATGTACATGTATCTTTGTATGTGCTTTATGTGTGATATGGACTGGGTTGATAGCACGTGAGTTGTCCATGCAGTGTGTTGATAAGAATCCCTCCCCTTTAGGGTCACCCTCTCATGTTTTCTACACTTGCATGTTCTGCAAACTCAGCCGCGGCTTGAGCAGCAGAGGTAGCATCCTTAAATTTCATGTTCCAATTCTGCCTGCCAACAGAAAAATTACCATTAGCCTCTCTAGGAAATGATTGCCCATGTTTCAACCTTTTATCCTTGAAACCTAAGTAGCAAGAACCACCATCGTCAGCACAATATTGCCTTGAAAGTTCTAAAACTGCTCTGGCAGCTAGGCTTGCATGTTCTGTAAACTCAGCCGCTGCTTGAGCAACATAGGTAGCATCCTTAAATTTCATGTTCCAATTCTGCTTGCCAACGGAAAAATTACCATTACCATCTCCAGGAAATGCTTGCCCATGTTCCAACCTTTCATCCTTGAAACCTAAGTGGCATGAACCACCATCATCAACACAAATATTGCCTTGAAAGTTCTCCAACAGCTCCGGTAGCTAGACTTGCATGTTCCTCAAACTCAGCCGCTGCTTGAGCAGTAGAGGTAGCATCCTTAAATTTCATGTTCCAATACTGCCTGCCAATAGAAAAATTAACATTACCATCTCAAGGAAATGATTACCCATGTTCCAACCTTTCATCCTTGAAACCTAAGTGGCATGAACCACTATCATCAACACAATATTGCCTTGAAAGTTCTACAATAGCTATGGCATCTAGGCTTGCATGTTCTGCAAACTCAGCCGCAGCTTGAGCAGCAGAGGTAGCATCCTTAAATTTCATGTTCCAATTCTGCCTGCCAACAGAAAAATTACCACTAGCCTCTCTAGGAAATGATTGCCCATGTTCCAACCTTTTATCCTTGAAACCTAAGTAGCATGAACCACCATCGTCAACTCAATATTTCCTTGAAAGTTCTACAACTGCTCTGGCAGCTAGGCTTGCATGTTCTGTAAACTCAGCCGCTGCTTGAGCAACATAGGTAGCATCCTTAAATTTCATGTTCCAATTCTGCTTGCCAACGGAAAAATTACCATTACCATCTCTAGGAAATGCTTGCCCATGTTCCAACCTTTCATCCTTGAAACCTAAGTGGCATGAACCACCATCATCAACACAAATATTGCCTTGAAAGTTCTCCAACAGCTCTGGCAGCTAGGCTTGCATGTTCTCCAAACTCAGCCGTTGCTTGAGCAGTAGAGGTAGCATCCTTAAATTTCATGTTCCAATACTGTCTGCCAATAGAAAAATTAACATTACCATCTCAAGGAAATGATTGCCCTTGTTCCAACCTTTCATCCTTGAAACCTAAGTGGCATGAACCACCATCATCAACACAATATTGCCTTGAATGTTCTACAACAGCTCTGGCAGCTAGGCTTGCATGTTCTCCACACTCAGCCGCTGCTTGAGCAGTAGAGGTAGCATCCTTAAATTTTATGTTCCAATATTGCCTGCCAACAGAAAAATTACCATTACCATCTCAAGGAAATGTTTGCCCATGTTCCAACCTTTCATCCTTGAAACCTAAGTGGCATGAACCACTATCATCAACACAATATTGCCTTGAAAGTTCTACAATAGCTATGGCATCTAGACTTGCATGTTCTGCAAACTCAGCCGCGGCTTGAGCAGCAGAGGTAGCATCCTTAAATTTCATGTTCCAATTCTGCCTGCCAACAGAAAAATTACCATTACCATCTCAAGGAAATGATTGCCCATGTTCCAACCTTTCATCCTTGAAACCTAAGTGGCATGAACCACTATCATCAACACAATATTGCCTTAAAAGTTCTACAATAGCTATGGCATCTAGACTTGCATGTTCTGCAAACTCAACCGCGACTTGAGCAGCAGAGGTAGCATCCTTAAATTTCATGTTCCAATTCTGCCTGCCAACAGAAAAATTACCACTAGCCTCTCTAGGAAATGATTGCCCATGTTCCAACCTTTTATCCTTGAAACCTAAGTAGCAAGAACCACTATCGTCAGCATAATATTGCCTTGAAAGTTCTAAAACTGCTCTGGCAGCTAGGCTTGCATGTTCTGTAAACTCAACCGCTGCTTGAGCAACACAGGTAGCATCCTTAAATTTCATGTTCAAATTCTGCTTGCCAACGGAAAAATTACCATTACCATCTCCAGGAAATGCTTGCCCATGTTCCAACCTTTCATCCTTGAAACCTAAGTGGCATGAACCACCATCATCAACACAAATATTGCCTTGAAAGTTCTCCAACAGCTCCGGCAGCTAGACTTGCATGTTCTCCAAACTCAGCCGTTGCTTGAGCACTAGAGGTAGCATCCTTAAATTTCATGTTCCAATACTGCCTGCCAATAGAAAAATTAACATTACCATCTCAAGGAAATGATTGCCCATGTTCCAACCTTTCATCCTTGAAACCTAAGTGGCATGAACCACTATCATCAACACAATATTGCCTTGAAAGTTCTACAATAGCTATGGCATCTAGGCTTGCATGTTCTGCAAACTCAGCCGCAGCTTGAGCAGCAGAGGTAGCATCCTTAAATTTCATGTTCCAATTCTGCCTGCCAACAGAAAAATTACCACTAGCCACTCTAGGAAATGATTGCCCATGTTCCAACCTTTTATCCTTGAAACCTAAGTAGCATGAACCACCATCGTCAACTCAATATTGCCTTGAAAGTTCAACAACTGCTCTGGCAGCTAGGCTTTCATGTTCTGTAAACTCAGCCGCTGCTTGAGCAACATAGGTAGCATCCTTAAATTTCATGTTCCAATTCTGCTTGCCAACGGAAAAATTACCATTACCATCTCTAGGAAATGCTTACCCATGTTCCAACCTTTCATCCTTGAAACCTAAGTGGCATGAACCACCATCATCAACACAAATATTGCCTTGAAAGTTCTCCAACAGCTCTGGCAGCTAGGCTTGCATGTTCTCCAAACTCAGCCGCTGCTTGAGCAGTAGAGGTTGCATCCTTAAATTTCATGTTCCAATACTGTCTGCCAACAGAAAAATTAACATTACCATCTCAAGGAAATGATTGCCCTTGTTCCAACCTTTCATCCTTGAAACCTAAGTGGCATGAACCACCATCATCAACACAATATTGCCTTGAATGTTCTACAACAGCTCTGGCAGCTAGGCTTGCATGTACTCCACACTCAGCCGCTGCTTGAGCAGTAGAGGTAGCATCCTTAAATTTCATGTTCCAATATTGCCTGCCAACAGAAAAATTACCATTACCATCTCAAGGAAATGATTGCCCATGTTCCAACCTTTCATCCTTGAAACATAAGTGGCATGAACCACTATCATCAACACAATATTGCCTTGAAAGTTCTACAATAGCTATGGCATCTAGACTTGCATGTTCTGCAAACTCAGTCGCGGCTTGAGCAGCAGAGGTAGCATCCTTAAATTTCATGTTCCAATTCTGCCTGCCAACAGAAAAATTACCACTAGCCTCTCTAGGAAATGATTGCCCATGTTATAACCTTTTATCCTTGAAACCTAAGTAGCAAGAACCACTATCGTCAGCACAATATTGCCTTGAAAGTTCTAAAACTGCTCTGGCAGCTAGGCTTGCATGTTCTGTAAACTCAGCCGCTGCTTGAGCAACATAGGTAGCATCCTTAAATTTCATGTTCCAATTCTGCTTGCCAACGGAAAAATTACCATTACCATCTCCAGGAAATGCTTGCCCATGTTCCAACCTTTCATCCTTGAAACCTAAGTGGCATGAACCACCATCATCAACACAAATATTGCCTTGAAAGTTCTCCAACAGCTCCGGCAGCTAGACTTGCATGTTCTCCAAACTCAGCCGCTGCTTGAGCAGTAGAGGTAGCATCCTTAAATTTCATGTTCCAATACTGCCTGCCAATAGAAAAATTAACATTACCATCTCAAGGAAATGATTGCCCATGTTCCAACCTTTCATCCTTGAAACCTAAGTGGCATGAACCACTATCATCAACACAATATTGCCTTGAAAGTTCTACAATAGCTATGGCATCTAGGCTTGCATGTTCTGCAAACTCAGCCGCAGCTTGAGCAGCAGAGGTAGCATCCTTAAATTTCATGTTCCAATTCTGCCTGCCAATAGAAAAATTACCACTAGCCTCTCTAGGAAATGATTGCCCATGTTCCAACCTTTTATCCTTGAAACCTAAGTAGCATGAACCACCATCGTCAACTCAATATTGCCTTGAAAGTTCTACAACTGCTCTGGCAGCTAGGCTTGCATGTTCTGTAAACTCAGCCGCTGCTTGAGCAACATAGGTAGCATCCTTAAATTTCATGTTCCAATTCTGCTTGCCAACGGAAAAATTACCATTACCATCTCTAGGAAATGCTTGCCCATGTTCCAACCTTTCATCCTTGAAACCTAAGTGGCATGAACCACCATCATCAACACAAATATTGCCTTGAAAGTTCTCCAACAGCTCTGGCAGCTAGGCTTGCATGTTATCCAAACTCAGCCGTTGCTTGAGCAGTAGAGGTAGCATCCTTAAATTTCATGTTCCAATACTACCTGCCAACAGAAAAATTAACATTACCATCTCAAGCAAATGATTGCCCATGTTCCAACCTTTCATCCTTGAAACCTAAGTGGCATGAACCACCATCATCAACACAATATTGCCTTGAATGTTCTACAACAGCTCTGGCAGCTAGGCTTGCATGTTCTCCAAACTCAGCCGCTGCTTGAGCAGCATAGGTAGCATCCTTAAATTTCATGTTCCAATACTGCCTACCAACAAGAAGATTTACCATTACCATCTCAAGGAAATGATTGCCCATGTTCCAATCTTTCATCCTTGAAAACTAAGTGGCATGAACCACCATCATCAACACAATATTGCCTTGAAAATTCTACAACAGTTCTGGCCGCTAGGCTTGCCTGTTCTGCAAACTCAGTCGCTACTTGAGCAGCAGAGGTAGCATCCTCAAATTTCATGTTCCAATTCTGCCTGCCAATAGAAAAATTACCATTACCATCTCAAGGAAATGATTGCCCATGTTCCAACCTTTCATCCTTGAAACCTAAGTGGCATGAACCACCATCATCAACACAATATTGCCTTGAAAGTTCTACAACAGCTCTGGCAGCTAGGCTTGCATGTTCTGCAAACTCAGCCGCTGCTTGAGCAGCAGAGGTAGCATCCTTAAATTTCATGTTCCAATTCTGCCTGCCAACAGAAAAATTAACATTACCATATCAATGAAATGATTGCCCATGTTCCAACCTTTCATCCTTGAAAACTAAATGGCATGAACCACCATCATCAACATAATATTGCCTTGAAAGTTCTACAACAGCTCTAGGAGCTAGCCTTGCATGTACTACAAACTCAGTCGCTACTTGACCAGCATAGGTGCATCCTTAAATTTTATGTTCCAATTCTTCCTACCAATCGAAAAAGTAGCATTACCATCTCCAGGAAATGATTGCCCATGTTCCAACCTTTTATCCTTGAAACCTAAGTGGCATGAACCACCATCATCAACACAATATTGCCTTGAAAGTTCTACAACAGCTCTGGCAGCTAGGCTTGGATGTTCTGCAAACTCAGCCGCTGCTTGAGCAGCAGAGGTAGCATCCTTAAATTTCATGTTCCAATTCTACCTAACAACAGAAAATTACCATTACCATCTCAAGGAAATGATTGCCCATGTTCCAACCTTTCATCCTTGAAAACTAAGTGGCATGAACCACCATCATCAACACAGTATTGCCTTGAAAGTTCTACAACAGCTCTGGCAGCTAGGCCAGCATGGTCTGCAAACTCAGCCACTGCTTGAGCAGCAGAGGTAGCATCCTTAAATTTCATGTTCCAATTCTACCTGCCAACAGAAAAATTACCATTACAATCTCCGTGAAATGATTGCCCATGTTCCAACCTTTCATCCTTGAAACCTAAGTGTCATGCACCACCATCATCAACACAATATTGCCTTGAAAGTTCTACAACAGCTCTAGCAGCTATGATTGCATGTTCTGCAAACTCATCCGCTGCTTGAGCAGCATAGGTAGCATCCTTAAATTTCATATTCCAATTCTGCTTCCCAACGGAAAAATTACCATTACAATCTCCAAAAAATGCTTGCTAATGTTCCAACCTTTCATCCTTGAAACCTAAGTGGCAAGAACCATCATCATCAACACAATATTGCCTTGAAAGTTCTCTAATAGCTTTGGCAGCTAGGCTTGCATGTTCTCCAAACTCAGCCGCTGCTTGAGCAGCAGAGGTAGCATCCTTAAATTTCATGTTCCAATACTGCCTGCCAACAGAAAAATTACCATTACCATCTCACGGAAATGATTGCCCATGTTCCAACCTTTCATCCTTGAACACTAAGTGGCATGAACTACTATCATCTACACAATGTTGCCTTGAAAGTACTACAATAGCTCTGGCAGCTAGGCTTGCGTGTTCTGCAAACTCAGTCGCTACTTGAGCATTAGAGGTAGCATCCTTAAATTTCATGTTCCAATTCTGCCTGCCAATAGAAAAATTACCATTACCATATCCAGGAAAAGATTGCCCATGTTCCAACCTTTCATCCTTGAAACCTAAGTGGCATGAACCACCATCATCAACACAATATTGCCTTAAAAGTTCTACAACAGCTCTGGCAGCTAGGCTTGGATGTATTGCAAACTCAGCCGCTACTTGAGCAGCAGAGGTAGCATCCTTAAATTTCATGTTCCAATTGTGCCTGCCAATAGAAAATTTACCATCTCCAGGAAATGATCGCACATGTTCTAACCATTTATCCTTGAAACCTAAGTTGCATGAACCACCATCATCAACTAAAATATTTCCTTGAAAGTTCTGCAACAGCTCTGGCAGATAGTCTTGCATGTTCTGCAAGCTCAGTCGCTAATTGAGCAGCAGAGGTATCATCCTTAAATTTTAAGTTCAAATTCTACCTGCCAACAGAAAAATTACTATTACCATCTCAAGGAAATGATTGCCCATGTTCCAACCTTTCATTCTTTAAAACTATTTGGCATGAACCACCATCATCAACACAGTATTGCCTTGAAAGTTCAACAATAGCTCTGGCACCTAGGCCTGCATGTTCTGCTAACTCAGCCGCTGCTTGAGCTGCAGAGGTAGCATCCTTAAATTTCATGTTCCAATTCTACCTGCCAACAGAACAATTACCATTACCCTCTCTAGGAAATGATTGCCCATGTTCCAACCTTTTATACTTGAAACCTAAGTGGCATGAACCTCCATCATCAACACAATACTGCCTTGAAAGTTCTACAATAGCTATGGCAGCTAGGCTTGCATGTTCTGCAAACTCAGCCGCGGCTTGAGCAGCTGAGGTAGCATCCTTAAATTTCATGTTCCAATACTGCCTGCCAACAGAAAAATTACCATTACCATCTCAAGGAAATGATTGCCCATGTTCCAACCTTTCATCCTTGAAACACAAGTGGCATGAACCACCATCATCAATACAATATTGCCTTGAAAGTTCTCCAACACCTCTGGAAGCTAGGCTTGCATGTTCTCCAAACTCAGCCGCTATTTGAGCAGCAGAGGTAGCATCCTTAAATTTCATGTTCCAATACTATCTACCAATAGAAAAATTACCATTTCCATCTCAAGGAAATGATTGCCCATGTTCCAACCTTTCATCCTTGAAAACTAAGTGGAATGAACCGCCGTCATCAGCACAATATTGCCTTGAAAGTTCTACAACAGCTCTGGCAGCTAGGCTTGCATGTTCTCCAAACTCAGCCGCTGCTTGAGCAGCAGAGGTAGCATCCTTAATTTTCATGTTCCAATACTACCTGCCAATAGAAAACTTACCATTACCATCTCAAGGAAATGATTGCCCATGTTCCAACCTTTTATCCTTGAAACCTAAGTTGCATGAACCACCATCATCAACACAATATTGCCTTTAAAGTTCTACAACTGCTCTGGCAGCTAGGCTTGCATGTTCTGCTAACTCAGCCGCTGCTTGAGTAGCAGAGGTAGCATCCTTAAATTTCATGTTCCAATTCTGCCTGCTAACAGAAAAATTACCACTATCCTCTCCAAGAAATAATTGCCCAAGTTCCAACCTTTCATCCTTGAAACCTAAGTGGTATGTATCACTATCATCAACACAATATTGCCTTGAAAGTTCTACAACAGCTCTGGCAGCTAAGCTTGCATGTTCTGCAAACTCAGCCGCTGCTTGAGCATCATAGGTAGCATCCTTAAAATTCATTACCATCTCAAGGAAATGATTGCCCATGTTACAACCTTTTATCCTTGAAAACTAAGTGGAATGAAGCGCCGTCATCAGCACAATATTGCCTTGAAAGTTCTACAACAGCTCTGGCAGCTAGGCTTGCATGTTCTCCAAACTCAGCCGCTGCTTGAGCAGCAGAGGTATCATCCTTAAATTTCATGTTCCAATACTGCCTGCCAATAGAAAAATTACGATTACCATCTCAAGGAAATGATTGACCATGTTCCAACCTTTTATCCTTGAAACCTAAGTGGCATGAACCACCATCATCAACACAATATTGCCTTTAAAGTTCTACAACAGCTCTGGCAGCTAGGCTTGCATGTTCTCCACACTCAGCCGCTACTTGAGCAGTAGAGGTAGCATCCTTATATTTCATGTTCCAATACTGCCTGCCAACAGAAAAATTACCATTACCATCTCAAGGAAATGAATGCCCATGTTCCAACCTTTCATCCTTGAAACCCAAGTGGCATGAACCACCATCATCAACACAATATTGCCTTGAAAGTTCTCCAACAGCTCTGGCAGCTAGGCTTGTATGTTCTCCAAATTCAGCCACTGCTTGAGCAGCAGAGGTAGCATCCTTAAATTTCATGTTCCAATACTGCCTGCCAACAGAAAAATTACCATTTCCATCTCAAGATAATGATTGCCCATGTTCCAACCTTTCATCCTTGAAAACTAAGTGGAATGAACCGCCGTCATCAGCACAATATTGCCTTGAAAGTTCTACAACAGCTCTAGCAGCTACGCTTGCATGTTCTCCAAACTCCGCCGCTGCTTGAGCAGCAGAGGTAGCATCCTTAAATTTCATGTTCCAATACTACCTGCCAATAGAAAAATTACCATTACCATCTCAAGGAAATGATTGCCAATGTTCCAACCTTTTATCCTTGAAACCTAAGTTGCATGAACCACCATCATCAACACAATATTGCCTATAAAGTTCTACAACAGCTCTGGCAGCTTGGCTTGCATGTTCTGCTAACTCAGCCGCATCTTGAGTAGCAGAGGTAGCATCCTTAAATTTCATGTTCCAATTCTGCCTGCCAACAGAAAAATTACCACTATCCTCTCCAAGAAATAATTGCCCAAGTTCCAACCTTTCATCCTTGAAACCTAAGTGGTATGTATCACTATCATCAACACAATGTTGCCTTGAAAGTTCTACAACAGCTCTGGTAGCTAATCTTGCATGTTCTGCAAACTCAGCCGCTGCTTGAGCTGCATAGGTAGCATCCTTAAATTTCATTACCATCTCAAGGAAATGATTGCCCATGTTTGAAACCTAAGTGGCATGAACTACCATCATCAACACAATATTGCCTTGAAAGTTCTACAATAGCTCTGGCAGCTAGGATTGCATGTTCTCCAAACTCAGCCATTGCTTGAGCAGCAGAGGTAGCATCCTTAAATTTCATGTTCCAATACTGCCTGCCAATAGAAGAATTACGATTACCATCTCAAGGAAATGATTGACCATGTTCCAACCTTTTATCCTTGAAACCTAAGTGGCATGAACCACCATCATCAACACAATATTACCTTTAAATTTCTACAACAGCTCTGGCAGCTAGGCTTGCATGTTCTGCTAACTCAGCCGCTGCTTGAGTAGCAGAGGTAGCATCCTTAAATTTCATGTTCCAATTCAGCCTGCCAACAGAAAAATTACCACTATCCTCTCCAAGAAATAATTGCCCATGTTCCAACCTTTCATCCTTGAAACCTAAGTGGTATGTATCACTATCATCAACATAATATTGCCTTGAAAGTTCTACAACAGCTCTGGCAGCTAAGCTTGCATGTTCTGCAAACTCAGCCGCTGCTTGAGCAGCATAGGTAGCATCCTTAAATTTCATTACCATCTCAAGGAAATGATTGTTGTTTGAAACATAAGTGGCATGAACTACCATCATCAACACAATAATGCCTTGAAAGTTCTACAATAGCTCTGGCAGCTAGGATTACATGTTCTTCAAACTCAGCCGCTGCATGAGCAGCAGAGGTAGCATCCTTAAATTTCATGTTCCAATACTGCCTGCCAATAGAAAAATTACGATTACCATCTCAAGGAAATGATTGACCATGTTCCAACCTTTTATCCTTGAAACCTAAGTTGCATGAACCACCATCATCAACACAATATTGCCTTTAAGTTCTACAACAGCTCTGGCAGCTTGGCTTGCATGTTCTGCTAACTCAGCCGCATCTTGAGTAGCAGAGGTAGCATCCTTAAATTTCATGTTCCAATTCTGCCTGCCAACAGAAAAATTACCACTATCCTCTCCAAGAAATAATTGCCCAAGTTCCAACCTTTCATCCTTGAAACCTAAGTGGTATGTATCACTATCATCAACACAATATTGCCTTGAAAGTTCTACAACAGCTCTAGCAGCTAAGCTTGCATGTTCTGCAAACTCAGCCGCTGCTTGAGCCAGCATAGGTAGCATCCTTAAATTTCATTACCATCTCAAGGAAATGATTGCCCATGTTTGAAACCTAAGTGGCATGAACTACCATCATCAACACAATATTGCCTTGAAAGTTCTACAATAGCTCTGGCAGCTAGGATTGCATGTTCTCCAAACTCAGCCACTGCATGAGCAGCAAATGATTGACCATGTTCCAACCTTTTATCCTTGAAACCTAAGTTGCATGAACCACCATCATCAACAAAATATTGCCTTTAAAGTTCTACAACAGCTCTGGCAGCTTGGCTTGCATGTTCTGCTAACTCAGCCGCATCTTGAGTAGCAGAGGTAGCATCCTTAAATTTCATGTTCCAATTCTGCCTGCCAACAGAAAAATTACCACTATCCTCTCCAAGAAATAATTGCCCAAGTTCCAACCTTTCATCCTTGAAACCTAAGTGGTATGTATCACTATCATCAACACAATATTGCCTTGAAAGTTCTACAACAGCTCTGGCAGCTAAGCTTGCATGTTCTGCAAACTCAGCCGCTGCTTGAGCATCATAGGTAGCATCCTTAAAATTCATTACCATCTCAAGGAAATGATTGCCCATGTTACAACCTTTTATCCTTGAAAACTAAGTGGAATGAAGCGCCGTCATCAGCACAATATTGCCTTGAAAGTTCTACAACAGCTCTGGCAGCTAGGCTTGCATGTTCTCCAAACTCAGCCGCTGCTTGAGCAGCAGAGGTATCATCCTTAAATTTCATGTTCCAATACTGCCTGCCAATAGAAAAATTACGATTACCATCTCAAGGAAATGATTGACCATGTTCCAACCTTTTATCCTTGAAACCTAAGTGGCATGAACCACCATCATCAACACAATATTGCCTTTAAAGTTCTACAACAGCTCTGGCAGCTAGGCTTGCATGTTCTCCACACTCAGCCGCTACTTGAGCAGTAGAGGTAGCATCCTTATATTTCATGTTCCAATACTGCCTGCCAATAGAAAAATTACCATTACCATCTCAAGGAAATGAATGCCCATGTTCCAACCTTTAATCCTGAAACCCAAGTGGCATGAACCACCATCATCAACACAATATTGCCTTGAAAGTTCTCCAACAGCTCTGGCAGCTAGGCTTGTATGTTCTCCAAATTCAGCCACTGCTTGAGCAACAGAGGTAGCATCCTTAAATTTCATGTTCCAATACTGCCTGCCAACAGAAACATTACCATTTCCATCTCAAGGAAATGATTGCCCATGTTCCAACCTTTCATCCTTGAAAACTAAGTGGAATGAACCGCCGTCATCAGCACAATATTGCCTTGAAAGTTCTACAACAGCTCTAGCAGCTAGGCTTGCATGTTCTCCAAACTCCGCCGCTGCTTGAGCAACAGAGGTAGCATCCTTAAATTTCATGTTCCAATACTACCTGCCAATAGAAAAATTACCATTACCATCTCAAGGAAATGATTGCCAATGTTCCAACCTTTTATCCTTGAAACCTAAGTTGCATGAACCACCATCATCAACACAATATTGCCTATAAAGTTCTACAACAGCTCTGGCAGCTTGGCTTGCATGTTCTGCTAACTCAGCCGCATCTTGGGTAGCAGAGGTAGCATCCTTAAATTTCATGTTCCAATTCTCCCTGCCAACAGAAAAATTACCATTATCCTCTCCAAGAAATAATTGCCCAAGTTCCAACCTTTCATCCTTGAAACCTAAGTGGTATGTATCACTATCATCAACACAATGTTGCCTTGAAAGTTCTACAACTGCTCTGGCAGCTAAGCTTGCATGTTCTGCAAACTCAGCCGCTGCTTGAGCTGCATAGGTAGCATCCTTAAATTTCATTACCATCTCAAGGAAATGATTGCCCATGTTTGAAACCTAAGTGGCATGAACTACCATCATCAACACAATATTGCCTTGAAAGTTCTACAATAGCTCTGGCAGCTAGGATTGCATGTTCTCCAAACTCAGCCGTTGCTTGAGCAGCAGAGGTAGCATCCTTAAATTTCATGTTCCAATACTGCCTGCCAATAGAAGAATTACGATTACCATCTCAAGGAAATGATTGACCATGTTCCAACCTTTTATCCTTGAAACCTAAGTGGCATGAACCACCATCATCAACACAATATTACCTTTAAATTTCTACAACAGCTCTGGCAGCTAGGCTTGCATGTTCTGCTAACTCAGCCGCTGCTTGAGTAGCAGAGGTAGCATCCTTAAATTTCATGTTCCAATTCAGCCTGCCAACAGAAAAATTACCACTATCCTCTCCAAGAAATAATTGCCCATGTTCCAACCTTTCATCCTTGAAACCTAAGTGGTATGTATCACTATCATCAACACAATATTGCCTTGAAAGTTCTACAACAGCTCTGGCAGCTAAGCTTGCATGTTCTGCAAACTCAGCCGCTGCTTGAGCAGCATAGGTAGCATCCTTAAATTTCATTACCATCTCAAGGAAATGATTACCGTTTGAAACATAAGTGGCATGAACTACCATCATCAACACAATAATGCCTTGAAAGTTCTACAATAGCTCTGGCAGCTAGGATTACATGTTCTTCAAACTCAGCCGCTGCATGAGCAGCAGAGGTAGCATCCTTAAATTTCATGTTCCAATACTGCCTGCCAATAGAAAAATTACGATTACCATCTCAAGGAAATGATTGACCATGTTCCAACCTTTTATCCTTGAAACCTAAGTTGCATGAACCACCATCATCAACACAATATTGCCTTTAAAGTTCTACAACAGCTCTGGCAGCTTGGCTTGCATGTTCTGCTAACTCAGCCGCATCTTGAGTAGCAGAGGTAGCATCCTTAAATTTCATGTTCCAATTCTGCCTGCCAACAGAAAAATTACCACTATCCTCTCCAAGAAATAATTGCCCAAGTTCCAACCTTTCATCCTTGAAACCTAAGTGGTATGTATCACTATCATCAACACAATATTGCCTTGAAAGTTCTACAACAGCTCTAGCAGCTAAGCTTGCATGTTCTGCAAACTCAGCCGCTGCTTGAGCAGCATAGGTAGCATCCTTAAATTTCATTACCATCTCAAGGAAATGATTGCCCATGTTTGAAACCTAAGTGGCATGAACTACCATCATCAACACAATATTGCCTTGAAAGTTCTACAATAGCTCTGGCAGCTAGGATTGCATGTTCTCCAAACTCAGCCGCTGCATGAGCAGCAAATGATTGACCATGTTCCAACCTTTTATCCTTGAAACCTAAGTTGCATGAACCACCATCATCAACAAAATATTGCCTTTAAAGTTCTACAACAGCTCTGGCAGCTTGGCTTGCATGTTCTGCTAACTCAGCCGCATCTTGAGTAGCAGAGGTAGCATCCTTAAATTTCATGTTCCAATTCTGCCTGCCAACAGAAAAATTACCACTATCCTCTCCAAGAAATAATTTCCCAAGTTCCAATAATGCCTTGAAAGTTCTACAATAGCTCTGGCAGCTAGGATTACATGTTCTCCAAACTCAGCCGCTGCATGAGCAGCAGAGGTAGCATCCTTAAATTTCATGTTCCAATACTGCTTGCCAATAGAAAAATTACGATTACCATCTCAAGGAAATGATTGACCATGTTCCAACCTTTTATCCTTGAAACCTAAGTTGCATGAACCACCATCATCAACAAAATATTGCCTTTAAAGTTCTACAACAGCTCTGGCAGCTTGGCTTGCATGTTCTGCAAACTCAGCCGCTGCTTGAGCAGCATAGGTAGCATCCTTAAATTTCATTACCATCTCAAGGAAATGATTGCCCATGTTTGAAACCTAAGTGGCATGAACTACCATCATCAACACAATAATGCCTTGAAAGTTCTACAATAGCTTTGGCAGCTAGGATTACATGTTCTCCAAACTCAGCCGCTGCATGAGCAGCAGAGGTAGCATCCTTAAATTTCATGTTCCAATACTGCTTGCCAATAGAAAAATTACGATTACCATCTCAAGGAAATGATTGACCATGTTCCAACCTTTTATCCTTGAAACCTAAGTTGCATGAACCACCATCATTAACACAATATTGCCTATAAAGTTCTACAACAGCTCTGGCAGCTTGGCTTGCATGTTCTGCTAACTCAGCCGCATCTTGAGTAGCAGAGGTAGCATCCTTAAATTTCATGTTCCAATTCTGCCTGCCAACAGAAAAATTACCACTATCCTCTCCAAGAAATAATTGCCCAAGTTCCAACCTTTCATCCTTGAAACCTAAGTGGTATGTATCATTATCATCAACACAATATTGCCTTGAAAGTTCTACAACAGCTCTGGCAGCTAAGCTTGCATGTTCTGCAAACTCAGCCGCTGCTTGAGCAGCATAGGTAGCATCCTTAAATTTCATTACCATCTCAGGGAAATGATTGCCCATGTTTGAAACCTAAGTGGCATGAACTACCATCATCAACACAATATTGCCTTGAAAGTTCTACAATAGCTCTGGCAGCTAGGATTGCATGTTCTCCAAACTCAGCCGTTGCTTGAGCAGCAGAGGTAGCATCCTTAAATTTCATGTTCCAATACTGCCTGCCAATAGAAGAATTATGATTACCATCTCAAGGAAATGATTGACCATGTTCCAACCTTTTATCCTTGAAACCTAAGTGGCATGAACCACCATCATCAACGCAATATTACCTTTAAATTTCTACAACAGCTCTGGCAGCTACGCTTGCATGTTCTGCTAACTCAGCCGCTGCTTGAGTAGCAGAGGTAGCATCCTTAAATTTCATGTTCCAATTCTGCCTGCCAACAGAAAAATTACCACTATCCTCTCCAAGAAATAATTGCCCATGTTCCAACCTTTCATCCTTGAAACCTAAGTGGTATGTATCACTATCATCAACACAATATTGCCTTGAAAGTTCTACAACAGCTCTGGCAGCTAAGCTTGCATGTTCTGCAAACTCAGCCGCTGCTTGAGCAGCATAGGTAGCATCCTTAAATTTCATTACCATCTCAAGGAAATGATTGCCCATGTTTGAAACATAAGTGGCATGAACTACCATCATCAACACAATAATGCCTTGAAAGTTCTACAATAGCTCTGGCAGCTAGGATTACATGTTCTCCAAACTCAGCCGCTGCATGAGCAGCAGAGGTAGCATCCTTAAATTTCATGTTCCAATACTGCCTGCCAATAGAAAAATTACGATTACCATCTCAAGGAAATGATTGACCATGTTCCAACCTTTTATCCTTGAAACCTAAGTTGCATGAACCACCATCATCAACACAATATTGCCTTTAAAGTTCTACAACAGCTCTGGCAGCTTGACTTGCATGTTCTGCTAACTCAGCCGCTGCTTGAGTAGCAGAGGTAGCATCCTTAAATTTCATGTTCCAATTCTGCCTGCCAACAGAAAAATTACCACTATCCTCTCCAAGAAATAATTGCCCATGTTCCAACCTTTCATCCTTGAAACCTAAGTGGTATGTATCACTATCATCAACACAATATTGCCTTGAAAGTTCTACAACAGCTCTGGCAGCTAAGCTTGCATGTTCTGCAAACTCAGCCGCTGCTTGAGCAGCATAGGTAGCATCCTTAAATTTCATTACCATTTTAAGGAAATGATTGCCCATGTTTGAAATATAAGTGGCATGAACTACCATCATCAACACAATAATGCCTTGAAAGTTCTACAATAGCTCTGGCAGCTAGGATTACATGTTCTCCAAACTCAGCCGCTGCATGAGCAGCAGAGGTAGCATCCTTAAATTTCATGTTCCAATACTGCCTGCCAATAGAAAAATTACGATTACCATCTCAAGGAAATGATTGACCATGTTCCAACCTTTTATCCTTGAAACCTAAGTTGCATGAACCACCATCATCAACACAATATTGCCTTTAAAGTTCTACAACAGCTCTGGCAGCTTGGCTTGCATGTTCTGCTAACTCAGCCGCATCTTGAGTAGCAGAGGTAGCATCCTTAAATTTCATGTTCCAATACTGCTTGCCAATAGAAAAATTACGATTACCATCTCAAGGAAATGATTGACCATGTTCCAACCTTTTATCCTTGAAACCTAAGTTGCATGAACCACCATCATCAACACAATATTGCCTATAAAGTTCTACAACAGCTCTGGCAGCTTGGCTTGCATGTTCTGCTAACTCAGCCGCATCTTGAGTAGCAGAGGTAGCATCCTTAAATTTCATGTTCCAATTCTGCCTGCCAACAGAAAAATTACCACTATCCTCTCCAAGAAATAATTGCCCAAGTTCCAACCTTTCATCCTTGAAACCTAAGTGGTATGTATCATTATCATCAACACAATATTGCCTTGAAAGTTCTACAACAGCTCTGGCAGCTAAGCTTGCATGTTCTGCAAACTCAGCCGCTGCTTGAGCAGCATAGGTAGCATCCTTAAATTTCATTACCATCTCAGGGAAATGATTGCCCATGTTTGAAACCTAAGTGGCATGAACTACCATCATCAACACAATATTGCCTTGAAAGTTCTACAATAGCTCTGGCAGCTAGGATTGCATGTTCTCCAAACTCAGCCGCTGCATGAGCAGCAAATGATTGACCATGTTCCAACCTTTTATCCTTGAAACCTAAGTTGCATGAACCACCATCATCAACAAAATATTGCCTTTAAAGTTCTACAACAGCTCTGGCAGCTTGGCTTGCATGTTCTGCTAACTCAGCCGCATCTTGAGTAGCAGAGGTAGCATCCTTAAATTTCATGTTCCAATTCTGCCTGCCAACAGAAAAATTACCACTATCCTCTCCAAGAAATAATTGCCCAAGTTCCAACCTTTCATCCTTGAAACCTAAGTGGTATGTATCACTATCATCAACACAATATTGCCTTGAAAGTTCTACAACAGCTCTAGCAGCTAAGCTTGCATGTTCTGCAAACTCAGCCGCTGCTTGAGCAGCATAGGTAGCATCCTTAAATTTCATTACCATCTCAAGGAAATGATTGCCCATGTTTGAAACCTAAGTGGCATGAACTACCATCATCAACACAATATTGCCTTGAAAGTTCTACAATAGCTCTGGCAGCTAGGATTGCATGTTCTCCAAACTCAGCCGTTGCTTGAGCAGCAGAGGTAGCATCCTTAAATTTCATGTTCCAATACTGCCTGCCAATAGAAGAATTACTATTACCATCTCAAGGAAATGATTGACCATGTTCCAACCTTTTATCCTTGAAACCTAAGTGGCATGAACCACCATCATCAACGAAATATTACCTTTAAATTTCTACAACAGCTCTGGCAGCTTGGCTTGCATGTTCTGCTAACTCAGCCGCTGCTTGAGTAGCAGAGGTAGCATCCTTAAATTTCATGTTCCAATTCTGCCTGCCAACAGAAAAATTACCACTATCCTCTCCAAGAAATAATTGCCCAAGTTCCAACCTTTCATCCTTGAAACCTAAGTGGTATGTATCACTATCATCAACACAATATTGCCTTGAAAGTTCTACAACAGCTCTAGCAGCTAAGCTTGCATGTTCTGCAAACTCAGCCGCTGCTTGAGCAGCATAGGTAGCATCCTTAAATTTCATTACCATCTCAAGGAAATGATTGCCCATGTTTGAAACATAAGTGGCATGAACTACCATCATCAACACAATAATGCCTTGAAAGTTCTACAATAGCTCTGGCAGCTAGGATTACATGTTCTCCAAACTCAGCCGCTGCATGAGCAGCAGAGATAGCATCCTTAAATTTCATGTTCCAATACTGCCTGCCAATAGAAATATTACGATTACCATCTCAAGGAAATGATTGACCATGTTCCAACATTTTATCCTTGAAACCTAAGTTGCATGAACCACCATCATCAACACAATATTGCCTTTAAAGTTCTACAACAGCTCTGGCAGCTTGGCTTGCATGTTCTGCTAAATCAGCCGCATCTTGAGTAGCAGAGGTAGCATCCTTAAATTTCATGTTCCAATTCTGCCTACCAACAGAAAAATTACCACTATCCTCTCCAAGAAATAATTGCCCAAGTTCCAACCTTTCATCCTTGAAACCTAAGTGGTATGTATCACTATCATCAACACAATATTGCCTTGAAAGTTCTACAACAGCTCTAGCAGCTAAGCTTGCATGTTCTGCAAACTCAGCCGCTGCTTGAGCAGCATAGGTAGCATCCTTAAATTTCATTACCATCTCAAGGAAATGATTGCCCATGTTTGAAACCTAAGTGGCATGAACTACCATCATCAACACAATATTGCCTTGAAAGTTCTACAATAGCTCTGGCAGCTAGGATTGCATGTTCTCCAAACTCAGCCGCTGCTTGAGCAGCAGAGGTAGCATCCTTAAATTTCATGTTCCAATACTGCCTGCCAATAGAAGAATTACGATTACCATCTCAAGGAAATGATTGACCATGTTCCAACCTTTTATCCTTGAAACCTAAGTGGCATGAACCACCATCATCAACGCAATATTACCTTTAAATTTCTACAACAGCTCTGGCAGCTAGGCTTGCATGTTCTGCTAACTCAGCCGCTGCTTGAGTAGCAGAGGTAGCATCCTTAAATTTCATGTTCCAATTCTGCCTGCCAACAGAAAAATTACCACTATCCTCTCCAAGAAATAATTGCCCATGTTCCAACCTTTCATCCTTGAAACCTAAGTGGTATGTATCACTATCATCAACACAATATTGCCTTGAAAGTTCTACAACAGCTCTGGCAGCTAAGCTTGCATGTTCTGCAAACTCAGCCGCTGCTTGAGCAGCATAGGTAGCATCCTTAAATTTCATTACCATCTCAAGGAAATGATTGCCCATGTTTGAAACATAAGTGGCATGAACTACCATCATCAACACAATAATGCCTTGAAAGTTCTACAATAGCTCTGGCAGCTAGGATTACATGTTCTCCAAACTCAGCCGCTGCATGAGCAGCAGAGGTAGCATCCTTAAATTTCATGTTCCAATACTGCCTGCCAATAGAAAAATTACGATTACCATCTCAAGGAAATGATTGACCATGTTCCAACCTTTTATCCTTGAAACCTAAGTTGCATGAACCACCATCATCAACACAATATTGCCTTTAAAGTTCTACAACAGCTCTGGCAGCTTGGCTTGCATGTTCTGCTAACTCAGCCGCATCTTGAGTAGCAGAGGTAGCATCCTTAAATTTCATGTTCCAATTCTGCCTGCCAACAGAAAAATTACCACTATCCTCTCCAAGAAATAATTGCCCAAGTTCCAACCTTTCATCCTTGAAACCTAAGTGGTATGTATCACTATCATCAACACAATATTGCCTTGAAAGTTCTACAACAGCTCTGGCAGCTAAGCTTGCATGTTCTGCAAACTCAGCCGCTGCTTGAGCAGCATAGGTAGCATCCTTAAATTTCATTACCATCTCAAGGAAATGATTGCCCATGTTTGAAACATAAGTGGCATGAACTACCATCATCAACACAATAATGCCTTGAAAGTTCTACAATAGCTCTGGCAGCTAGGATTACATGTTCTCCAAACTCAGCCGCTGCATGAGCAGCAGAGGTAGCATCCTTAAATTTCATGTTCCAATACTGCCTGCCAATAGAAAAATTACGATTACCATCTCAAGGAAATGATTGACCATGTTCCAACCTTTTATCCTTGAAACCTAAGTTGCATGAACCACCATCATCAACACAATATTGCCTTTAAAGTTCTACAACAGCTCTGGCAGCTTGGCTTGCATGTTCTGCTAACTCAGCCGCATCTTGAGTAGCAGAGGTAGCATCCTTAAATTTCATGTTCCAATTCTGCCTGCCAACAGAAAAATTACCACTATCCTCTCCAAGAAATAATTGCCCAAGTTCCAACCTTTCATCCTTGAAACCTAAGTGGTATGTATCACTATCATCAACACAATATTGCCTTGAAAGTTCTACAACAGCTCTAGCAGCTAAGCTTGCATGTTCTGCAAACTCAGCCGCTGCTTGAGCAGCATAGGTAGCATCCTTAAATTTCATTACCATCTCAAGGAAATGATTGCCCATGTTTGAAACCTAAGTGGCATGAACTACCATCATCAACACAATATTGCCTTGAAAGTTCTACAATAGCTCTGGCAGCTAGGATTGCATGTTCTCCAAACTCAGCCGTTGCTTGAGCAGCAGAGGTAGCATCCTTAAATTTCATGTTCCAATACTGCCTGCCAATAGAAGAATTACGATTACCATCTCAAGGAAATGATTGACCATGTTCCAACCTTTTATCCTTGAAACCTAAGTGGCATGAACCACCATCATCAACGCAATATTACCTTTAAATTTCTACAACAGCTCTGGCAGCTAGGCTTGCATGTTCTGCTAACTCAGCCGCTGCTTGAGTAGCAGAGGTAGCATCCTTAAATTTCATGTTCCAATTCTGCCTGCCAACAGAAAAATTACCACTATCCTCTCCAAGAAATAATTGCCCATGTTCCAACCTTTCATCCTTGAAACCTAAGTGGTATGTATCACTATCATCAACACAATATTGCCTTGAAAGTTCTACAACAGCTCTGGCAGCTAAGCTTGCATGTTCTGCAAACTCAGCCGCTGCTTGAGTAGCATAGGTAGCATCCTTAAATTTCATTACCATCTCAAGGAAATGATTGCCCATGTTTGAAACATAAGTGGCATGAACTACCATCATCAACACAATAATGCCTTGAAAGTTCTACAATAGCTCTGGCAGCTAGGATTACATGTTCTCCAAACTCAGCCGCTGCATGAGCAGCAGAGGTAGCATCCTTAAATTTCATGTTCCAATACTGCCTGCCAATAGAAAAATTACGATTACCATCTCAAGGAAATGATTGACCATGTTCCAACCTTTTATCCTTGAAACCTAAGTTGCATGAACCACCATCATCAACACAATATTGCCTTTAAAGTTCTACAACAGCTCTGGCAGCTTGGCTTGCATGTTCTGCTAACTCAGCCGCATCTTGAGTAGCAGAGGTAGCATCCTTAAATTTCATGTTCCAATTCTGCCTGCCAACAGAAAAATTACCACTATCCTCTCCAAGAAATAATTGCCCAAGTTCCAACCTTTCATCCTTGAAACCTAAGTGGTATGTATCACTATCATCAACACAATATTGCCTTGAAAGTTCTACAACAGCTCTAGCAGCTAAGCTTGCATGTTCTGCAAACTCAGCCGCTGCTTGAGCAGCATAGGTAGCATCCTTAAATTTCATTACCATCTCAAGGAAATGATTGCCCATGTTTGAAACCTAAGTGGCATGAACTACCATCATCAACACAATATTGCCTTGAAAGTTCTACAATAGCTCTGGCAGCTAGGACTGCATGTTCTCCAAACTCAGCCGTTGCTTGAGCAGCAGAGGTAGCATCCTTAAATTTCATGTTCCAATACTGCCTGCCAATAGAAGAATTACGATTACCATCTCAAGGAAATGATTGACCATGTTCCAACCTTTTATCCTTGAAACCTAAGTGGCATGAACCACCATCATCAACACAATATTACCTTTAAATTTCTACAACAGCTCTGGCAGCTAGGCTTGCATGTTCTGCTAACTCAGCCGCTGCTTGAGTAGCAGAGGTAGCATCCTTAAATTTCATGTTCCAATTCTGCCTGCCAACAGAAAAATTACCACTATCCTCTCCAAGAAATAATTGCCCATGTTCCAACCTTTCATCCTTGAAACCTAAGTGGTATGTATCACTATCATCAACACAATATTGCCTTGAAAATTCTACAACAGCTCTGGCAGCTAAGCTTGCATGTTCTGCAAACTCAGCCGCTGCTTGAGCAGCAAATGTAGCATCCTTAAATTTCATTACCATCTCAAGGAAATGATTGCCCATGTTTGAAACATAAGTGGCATGAACTACCATCATCAACAAAATAATGCCTTGAAAGTTCTACAATAGCTCTGGCAGCTAGGATTACATGTTCTCCAAACTTAGCCGCTGCATGAGCAGCAGAGGTAGCATCCTTAAATTTCATGTTCCAATACTGCCTGCCAATAGAACAATTACGATTACCATCTCAAGGAAATGATTGACCATGTTCCAACCTTTTATCCTTGAAACCTAAGTTGCATGAACCACCATCATCAACATAATATTGCCTTTAAAGTTCTACAACAGCTCTGGCAGCTTGGCTTGCATGTTCTGCTAACTCAGCCGCATCTTGAGTAGCAGAGGTAGCATCCTTAAATTTCATGTTCCAATTCTGCCTGCCAACAGAAAAATTACCACTATCCTCTCCAAGAAATAATTGCCCAAGTTCCAACCTTTCATCCTTGAAACCTAAGTGGTATGTATCACTATCATCAACACAATATTGCCTTGAAAGTTCTATAACAGCTCTAGCAGCTAAGCTTGCATGTTCTGCAAACTCAGCCGCTGCTTGAGCAGCATAGGTAGCATCCTTAAATTTCATTACCATCTCAAGGAAATGATTGCCCATGTTTGAAACCTAAGTGGCATGAACTACCATCATCAACACAATATTGCCTTGAAAGTTCTACAATAGCTCTGGCAGCTAGGATTGCATGTTCTCCAAACTCAGCCGTTGCTTGAGCAGCAGAGGTAGCATCCTTAAATTTCATGTTCCAATACTGCCTGCCAATAGAAGAATTACGATTACCATCTCAAGGAAATGATTGACCATGTTCCAACCTTTTATCCTTGAAACCTAAGTGGCATGAACCACCATCATCAACACAATATTGCCTTTAAAGTTCTACAACAGCTCTGGCAGCTAGGCTTGCATGTTCTGCTAACTCAGCCGCTGCTTGAGTAGCAGAGGTAGCATCCTTAAATTTCATGTTCCAATTC
This sequence comes from Nicotiana tomentosiformis, assembly GCF_000390325.3. Lineage (NCBI taxonomy): Eukaryota > Viridiplantae > Streptophyta > Magnoliopsida > Solanales > Solanaceae > Nicotiana > Nicotiana tomentosiformis. The sequence goes on along the minus strand of NW_027174713.1, from coordinate 4,172 downwards.
TGCCTGCCAACAGAACAATTACCACTATCCACTCCAAGAAACAATTGCCCAAGTTCCAACCTTTCATCCTTGAAACCAAAGTGGTATGTATCACCATCATCAACACAATATTGCCTTGAAAGTTCTACAATAGCTCTGGCAGCTAAGCTTGCATGTTCTGCAAACTCAGCCGCTGCTTGAGCAGCATAGGTAACATCCTTAAATTTCATTACCATCTCAAGGAAATGATTGCCCATGTTCCAACCTTTTATCCTTGAAACCTAAGTGGCATGAACTACCATCATCAACACAATATTGCCTTGAATGTTCTACAATAGCTCTGGTGGCTAGCCTTGCATGTTCGGCAAACTCAGTCGCTACTTGAGCAGCAGAGGTAGCATCCTTAAATTTCATGTTCCAATTTTGCCTGCCAATAGAAAAATTACCATTACCATCTCCAGGAAATGATTGACCATGTTCCAACCTTTTATCCTTGAAACCTAAGTGGCATGAACCACCATCATCAACACAATATTGCCTTGAAAGTTCTACAACAGCTCTGGCAGCTACGCTTGCATGTTCTGCAAACTCAGTCGCTACTTGAGCAGCAGAGGTAGCATCCTTAAATTTCATGTTCCAATTCGGACTGCTAATAGAAAAATTACCATTACCATCTCCAGGAAATGATTGCCCATGTTCCAACCTTTCATCCTTGAAACCTAAGTGGTATGTACCACCATCATCAACACAATATTGCCTTGAAAGTTCTACAACAGCTCTGGCAGCTAAGCTTGCATGTTCTGCAAACTCAGCCGCTGCTTGAGCAGCATAGGTAGCATCCTTAAATTTCATGTTCCAATTCTGCTTCCCATCGGAAAAATTACCATTACCATCTCCAGAAAATGCTTGCCAAGGATGTTCTCGAAACTCAGCCGCTGCTTGAGCAGCATAGGTAGCATCCTTAAATTTTATGTTCCAATACTGCCTGTCAACAGAAAAATTACCATTTCCATCTCAAGGAAGTGATTGCCCATGTTCCAACGTTTTATCCTTGAAAACTAAGTGGAATGAACCACCAACATCAACACAATATTGCCTTGAAAGTTCTACAACAGCTCTGGCAGCTAGGCTTGCATGTTCTCCAAACTCAGCCGCTGCTTGAGCAGCAGAGGTAGCATCCTTAAATTTCATGTTCCAATACTGCCTGCCAACAGAAAAATTACCATTACCATCTCAAGGAAATGATTGCCCATGTTCCAACCTTTTATCCTTGAAACCTAAGTGGCATGAACCACCATCATCAACACAATATTGCCTTGAAAGTTCTACAACAGCTCTGGCAGCTACGCTTGCATGTTCTGCTAACTCAGATGCTGCTTGAGCAGCAAAGGTAGCATCCTTATATTTTTTGTTCCAATTCTGCCTGCCAATAGAAAAATTACCACTATCCTCTCCAGGAAATAATTGCCCATGTTCCAACCTTTCATCCTTGAAACCTAAGTGGTATGTACCACCATCATCAACACAATATTTCCTTGAAAGTTCTACAACAGCTCTGGCAGCTAAGCTTGCATGTTCTGCAAACTCAGCCGCTGCTTGAGCAGCATAGCTAGCATCCTTAAATATCATTACCATCTCAAGGAAATGATTGCCCATGTTCCAACATTTTATCCTTGAAACCTAAGTGGCATGAACCACCATCATCAACACAATTTTGCCTTGAAAGTTCTACAACAGCTCTAGCAGCTAGGCTTGTATGTTCTGCAAACTCAGCCGCTGCTTAAGCAGCATAGGTAGCATCCTTAAATTTCATGTTCCAATTCTGCTTCCCATCGGAAAAATTACCATTACCATCTCCAGAAAATGCTTGCCAATGTTCCAAACTTTCATCCTTAAAACCTAAGTGGCATGAACCATCATCATCAACACAATATTGCCTTGAAAGTTCTCCAATAGCTCTGGCAGCTAGGCTTGGATGTTCTCCAAACTCAGCCGCTGCTTGAGCAGCATAGGTAGCATCCTTAAATTTTATGTTCCAATACTGCCTGTCAACAGAAAAATTACCATTACCATCTCAAGGAAATGATTGCCCATGTTCCAACCTTTCATCCTTGAAACCTAAGTGGCATGAACCACCATCATCAACATAATATTTCCTTGAAAATTATAAAACAGCTCTGGCAGCTACGCTTGCATGTTCTGCTAACTCAGCCGCTTCTTGAGCAGTAGAGGTAGCATCCTTATATTTCATGTTTCAATTTGCCTGCCAATAGACAAATTACCACTATCCTCTCCAGGAAATAATTGCTCATGTTCCAACCTTTCATCCTTGAAACCTAAGTGGTATGTACCACCATCATCAACACAATATTGCCTTGAAAGTTCTACAACAGCTCTGGGAGCTAAGCTTGCATGTTCTGCAAACTCAGCCGCTGCTTGAGCAGCATAGGTAGCATCCTTAAATATCATTACCATCTCAAGGAAATGATTGCCCATGTTCCAACCTTTTATCCTTGAAACCTAAGTGGCATGAAGTACTATGATCAACATAATATTTCCTTGAAAGTTCTACAACAGCTCTGGTAGCTAGGCTTGCATGTTCTGCAAACTCAGTCGCTACTTGAGAAACAGAGGTAGCATCCTCAAATTTCATGTTCCAATTCTGCCTGCCAATAGAAAAATTACCATTACCATCTCTAGGAAATGCTTGCCCATGTTCCAACCTTACATCCTTGAAACCTAAGTAGCATGTACCACCATCATCAACAAAATATTGCCTTGAAAGTTCTTTAACAGCTCTAGAAACAAGGCTTGCATGTTCTCCAAACTCAGCCGTTGCTTGTGCAGCAGAGGTAGCATCCTTAAATTTCATGTTCCAATACTGCCTGCCAACAAAAAAATTACCATTACCATCTCAAGGAAATGATTGCCCATGTTCCAACCTTTCATCCTTGAAACCTAAGTGGCACGTACCACAATCATCAACACAATATTGCCTTGAAAGTTCTCAAACAGCTCTGGCAGCTAGGCTGGCATGTTCTCCAAACTCAGCCGCTGCTTGAGCAGCATAGGTAGCATCCTTAAATTTCATGTTCCAATTCTGCTTCCCAACGGAAAAATTACCATTACCATATCCAGAAAATGCTTGCCAATTTTCCAACCTTTCATCCTTGAAACCTAAGTGGCATGAACTATCATCATCAACACAATATTTCCTTGAAAGTTCTCCAATAGCTCTGGCAGCTAGGCTTGGATGTTCTCCAAACTCAGCCGCTGCTTGAGAATCATAGGTAGCATCCTTAAATTTTATGTTCCAATACTGCCTGCCAACAGAAAAATTACCATTACCATCTCACGAAAATGATTGCCCATGTTCCAACCTTTCATCCTTGAACACTAAGTGGCATGAACTAACATCATCAACACAATATTGCCTTGAAAGTTCTACAACAGATCTGGCAGCTAGGCTTGCATGTTCTGCAAACTCAGTCGCTACTTGAGCAGCAGAGGTAGCATTCTTAAATTTCATGTTCCAATTCTGCCTGCCAATAGAAAAATTACCATTACCATCTCCAGGAAATGATTGCCCTTGTTCCAACATTTCATCCTTGAAACCTAAGTGGCATGAACCACTATCATCAACACAATATTGCATTGAAAGTTCTACAACAGCTATGGCATCTAGGCTTGCATGTTCTGCAAACTCAGCAGCGGCTTGAGCAGCAGAGGTAGCATCCTTAAATTTCATGTTCCAATTCTGCCTGCTAAAAGAAAAATTACCACTAGCTTCTCTAGGAAATGATTGCCCAAGTTCCAACCTTTTGTCCTTGAAACCTAAGCAGCATGAACCACCATCATCAACACAATATTCCCTTGAAAGTTCTACAACAGCTCTAGCAGCTAGGCTTTGATGTTTTGCAAACTCAGCCGCTACTTGAGCAGCAGAGGTAGCATCCTTAAATTTAAAGTTCCAATTGTGCCTGCCAATAGAAAATTTACCATCTCCAGGAAATGATTGCCCATGTTCCAACCTTTTATCCTTGAACCCTAAGTTGCATGAAACACCATCATCAACTAAAATATTGCCTTGAAAGTTCTACAACAGTTGTGGAAGCTAGTCTTGCATGTTCTGCAAACTCAGTCGCTAATTGAGCAGCAGAGGTAGCATCCTTAAATTTCAAGTTCCAATTCTA